>NC_135211.1:24215850-24490850 GCF_052324685.1 Brachyhypopomus gauderio | reverse complement strand
AGCTTGAAGTCCAGAATTCAGTCCTGCAGTGTACAGTCTCATTGCAGCTGCTTTCAGTCTGGCCTGTGGATGCTCGTCTCGGATCTAAAGGGGAAACTAATCCGACTGACGGATTCATGCAGTTCACAGGCATGTTTGAAAAGCATTTTCATGCATTCATCGTTACTGTCCAACCTCTTTAGTGTAATGTGAACCATTGCAATCTAATCCCTATCGCAATGTTGCAATGGATCACCTATTGCAATGGATCACCCTCTTGGGGAGATGATCAGGATTGAGGAGAATAAAGGACAGGTATCTCACGTCTGACTTGGACATTGCATTAAACAGCTAGAGACCACAGCAGTAGAAGAGAGCAACGTCGTGTGGTTAATGTTCGACTCGCTAACTTTTCTCATCAGTCTCTTCTCCTGAACATGTGTTGTCTGCTCTTTAAAGAGGGGCAGTGGAAGCCTCAGTATCTTCGTAGTAAAGTATAATCTGTAAGCTATGCGGCCGGGGAGGGAAAGATCCTTCGGTAATGTGGCTGGCTGCCAAGTGCACCCGACTATTTTTGGAGTTGCTTTTGAGGGGACCACAATCATTACCGTAGACGTCAGCACAACTCGTGAGATTTGATGGCATTGTAAATGAAGCAATTTCTAAATTGTTGAAATCCTCACATTTTCGGTAACAAAGAATTATAATTTGGGGATGTAATCATTTTTAATGTAAATGTGTGTTAAATTGATAAATTCTATTTATGATGACTCAGCACCCTGATAACATTTTAGTGTAATAGAATGAACTTCAAAGTGAAGTTCTGTTGATTCTACTCATCCTAGACTTCCCACTTCACATTGAAGTGCTTCACATTTGCAGTTTGTGAGATCATCCGGGTGTCTCACTTATGTGGTTCTTCTACATGGTTCAGTAGAGTCTACCGCTATGGCCAAAATGTTAGCTTGATCTGCAGACTGGAATAGTAGAGGTGAAATTCCAACTGGGTGATGGAAGGCAGCCCTGGAAGGAATCCTTTCTCTCATTAGTCACTGTGCAGAGTTTGTTTACCATAGCCCACCCACACACACATCTGTCCTTTATCAGGAAAATGATGGCCTCTGCCACTGACTTGTTCTCTCCTTACTGAGGTGTTCCTTACTTCAGCAAAAATGCTTGATATTACAGAGAGTTCGAAGCTGACTGGAGATCAGTCTTTGCTCACCGGTAGCAGTGAAACACCAAATCTGAGCTGATGCCTGAGGTTTGTTGTCAGAACGGGCCACACAATGTCTTTCCTGTGAGGAAATGTGTCATTTCAGGAACGGGAAGTGGTGGTCACGCAGGTTTGGAAGTGAAGACCGAGTCAAAGGGAGAGAAATGGAGAGAGAGTGAGGGAGAAGAAAGTCTTATAGAGAAGCCTATAAGAAAATGACTCCTGATTTACATTCGAAGTAGAAGGATGGTGTGAATATGAAGGCAGATGGTTTTATTTGTACTTTTTTGTTCTATAAAAACAACAAACCATTCTGCCCTCTTACAGTATGCGCCAATGTGCTATTATGAAAACGTGTTTTTTTGAGGACTGTGAAAAAGTTTGAAGAGACCAAATGTACCGGCACATGAAGAGATCACTGTTCTGATTGGTTTGTCTGCATTTACCTAAATCACATATGTCAAAGTCAGATCCGGCCCGCGAATTGATTATCTATGGCCCCCTGGATGATATTTAATTACTATTAAAGGTGTTTTGCACGCACAAACACTACATTCCCCACAATGCAACGGTAGCCCGCGAAGTCACTGCAGTGCACACAAGCGGCGAGGGTCTGCGCAGCGAAAATGACGTAATCGCAGTGGCTCCGCGCGTGGGTGTCGCACGCTGTCAATTCGCAAGGTCGTGCATAGGGCTGAACGATTTTGGAAAATAATCTAATTGCAATTTTTTATCTATAAATTGCGATTGCGATTTAAAATCGCGATTTTTTTCCCCATTGTTCCACTTCAGGAAACTCTGTTTCGGGGGGGGGGGGGGGTGTAAACAGAGGCCGTCTTTGCATAGAGGTGTTGCTAGGCAATTGCCTTGGGCCCCTCCCACTGTAGGGCCCCCTTGTCTAGCTAAAGCCAGGTTCACACTACACGACTTTTCAGTCGTCAGGTTTTTGTGCCGTTCGCACTACACGACTGGTTGTGCTGTAATCGCAAGTCTTTCAGTTGTGGCTTTCACACTACATGACTGATCGGTGACGTGGGCTCACGAATTAAACGACTGGGGAATCGCCGACTCATCTGGCTGCCGTCCAAAAACACGAGAACACGAAAATGAAACACTCGCGAGAACCAGCAACACCACGAAGAAAATAAAAACAACGTACATGTACTCCACATTTTCGTTATTATTATTATTTTTTTTACCGTTTAACCACTCCATAGTCCCAACATAGATATAGTCAATCGCACTATTTCTCCAGTGCTGTCACAATAACACAGTCTTGTAGTAAAGTTGTATGAAGCTAGACGCTGCTGTTGACTCACAGTCGCCGACTGGGCTAGATATGAAACATGCTAGATATTAAACATGCTAGATATCTGCCGGTCGTCTGCGATGAGTTGGCGACCACTCGGCGACGGCTCGGCGAGCGTCTTTATTTCACACTACACGACTGAGCGAGCGCCGAATGATCCCCGATTTGCGTCCGACCACAGTTTCTGTCGGCGATCTACAAAAACAGTCGGCGACTGAAAAACCAGCCTAAAATCTTGTAGTGTGAACCTGAACTTATTTCTCGCATATTAATGTTGATGGGCCCCCTTGCTAAATTCGCCTTGAGCCTCCAAATTGCTAAGTCCGCCACTGGGTGTAAAATTGACTAAATTTAAGTATTATTATTATATCGTGATCGATCGATCCCCTGTGGTTGGCGCCAGAGCGAACTACTAATTTTTTAGTCTAAGACGCTCAATGCGTGAGTTGCCAACCCTGCAGGTATAGCAACTTGGCTAAAATATGTGCGTGAGGGCGTTTGGTAGCGCATATCCAGTGTGTTTAACAAAGCCATGAAGCCGGGCTTGTTCACTATATTAACGGGCATCATGTCTTTCACTATGAACTTCGTTACTGCCCGAGTTATTTCAGCGTGCCGCTTCGAATTACATCCATAAGGAGTTAAGCCTGGTTTATACTTTCGCGAGCGACCGTAGCGCGCGGCTCCGCCCACCTCGCGCGACCCTGCGCGAGCGGTGTAGGCGTTTATACTTTCGCGAACGTCGCGAGCGTCGCTGCAGTGTTCTCCGAAACGATAGGTGGCAGTGGAGAATAAAAAACCCCTGCAAAACCGGGGAAAGAACATTTTTACCTGACCAGAGACCGTATATATACACACCAGGCATCAAACATAAATATGACTTTGCAATGTTGTCCGAAACGATACGTTAACAAATACGAGCCTCTTGTAATTCCAGGGCGAAACATGAGAGAACGTGAAGACGTTAAGATTGGGCGTTTTGAAAATAAACAATCATAAACTAATGTGATTAAAAAAGCGAATTATTTCGATTCATTTCGAGTATATGTATAAATATTTAACTTAATTCAGTTTAATGTGCTGGTGTGCTGGTAAATATTGAAATGGACCTTGAAAGTGCCGTACAAGTGCTTTAATTCCACCTTGTTTAGGTGTATGAACCCTGCAAACATGACTTTGTCGGTCGCGCTGAAGCGCGGCGCGCGCGAAGTTACAAAATTCGAGAGGTGCACGACCTCGCGCCGCGACAGCGCGCGAGGCCCTCGCGCACGGGCGGAGCCACAGCGATTACGTCATTTTCGCCGCGCGGACCCTCGCGCCGCTCGCGGCGCGTCGAGTATAAACCAGGCTTAAAGCCTGGTTTAAGCCTGGTTTATACTTTCGCGAGCGACCGTAGCGCGCGGCTCCGCCCACCTCGCGCGACCCTGCGCGAGCGGTGTAGGCGTTTATACTTTCGCGAACGTCGCGAGCGTCGCTGCAGTGTTCTCCGAAACGATAGGTGGCGATAGGTGGCAGTGGAGAATAAAAAACCCCTGCAAAAACGGGGAAAGAACATTTTTACCTGACCAGAGACCGTATATATACACATCAGGCATCAAACGTAAATATGGCTTTGCAGTGTTGTCCGAAACGATACGTTAACAAATACGAGCCTCTTGTAATTCCAGGGCGAAACATGAGAGAACGTGAAGACGTTAAGATTGGGCGTTTTGAAAATAAACAACCATAAACTAATGTGATAAAAAAGCGAATTATTTCGATTCATTTCGAGTATATGTATAAATATTTAACTTAATTAAGTTTAACGTGCTGGGAAATATTGAAATGGACCTTTAAAGTGACGTACAAGTGCATTAATTCCACCTTGTATAGGTGTATGAACCCGGCAAACATGACTTTGTCCATCGCGCTGAAGCGCGGCGCGCGCGCGAAGTTACAAAATTCGGGAGGTGCACGACCTCGCGCCGCGACAGCGCGCGAGGCCCTCGCGCACGGGCGGAGCCACCGCGATTACGTCATTTTCGCCGCGCGGACCCTCGCGCCGCTCGCGGCGCGTCGAGTATAAACTAGGCTTTATACTTTCGCGAGCGACCGTAGCGCGCGACTCCGCCCACCTCGCGCGACCCTGCGCGAGCGGTGTAGGCGTTTATACTTTCGCGAACGTCGCGAGCGTCGCTGCAGTGTTCTCCGAAACGATAGGTGGCAATAGGTGGCAGTGGAGAATAAAAAACCTCTGCAAAACCGGGGAAAGAAAATTTTTACCTGACCAGAGACCGTATATATACACCAGGCATCAAACATAAATATGGCTTTGCAATGTTGTCCGAAACGATATGTGGTAGTATAAAGAAACACCCCTCAAAAAAAGGGGAATGAACATTTACCTGACGCATTTTGATGTTGCTTTGTGTTTCAGGTTTGAAAAGTGCTGGAATTTAGGCTAAAGTACATAAAAATGTTGAAATTACGTTAACAAATACGAGCCTCTTGTAATTCCAGGACGAAACATGAGAGAACGTGAAGACGTTAAGATTGAGCGTTTTGAAAATAAACAACCATTAAATAATGTGATAAAAAGCGAATTATTTCGAGTACATGTATAAATATTTAACTTAATTAAGTTTAACGTGCTGGGAAATATTGAAATGGACCTTTAAAGTGACGTACAAGTGCTTTAATTCCACCTTGTTTAGGTGTATGAACCCGGCAAACATGACTTTGTCCATCGCGCTGAAGCGCGGCGCGCGCGCGAAGTTACAAAATTCGAGAGGTGCACGACCTCGCGCCGCGACAGCGCGCGAGGCCCTCGCGCACGGGCGGAGCCACCGCGATTACGTCATTTTCGCCGCGCGGACCCTCGCGCCGCTCGCGGCGCGTCGAGTATAAACCAGGCTTTACACTTTCAAACGGTTCGGTCAGTGAATCCTGTCTGCTGAACCCAGTCAAGCTATCTGCGCTTTCGCGATTCATCCGCGCCTTAAATCTTATTGCGCCTATATGCGTGATTTTACGGTATTTCGCTGCTCACCGCTTACTAAAGCTGTATAAGCGCAGAGAAACACTTTGGCGTATTTGAAGATGCAGCACTGGTCGTTGGCATTTTAGCCTTACAAATATCATACGAGGCTTTGTGGTGTTTTTTTAATGCTGAAGGTTTGTAGTGTTACCTCGCGTCGTAGCAACAGTAGCAAGGCATGTTTTGCAGGGTACCTGACGTTGAGCAGCATCTTTTTAAAAGCCAAAGTAATTTCACACAACTTATGTGCTGGCCCTCTTTGGTATTAGACTTTCAGTTGTGTCAGCTTCTGTCGAGCCTGAAGCCATTGTGCAACAAGTTAAAGTGCGCTGTGTTAACTTCACTTCTCCACCTCCCTGCCTCCTGCTCGGGTTTGCTCCGTTCGTCCTCGGCTCGCTCCCAAGTCACGTGACCAGTTTAAATCGCAGCCTGTGCGATTAGACAATCGCGTTTTAAAAAATCGCGAAATTATCGCAAATGCAATTAATCGTTCAGCCCTAGTCGTGCACCTCTCGAATTTTGTAACTGCACGCACCAGTTAAACTTAATTAAGCTAAATATTTATACATATAGTCGAAATAATTCGCTTTTTTATTCACATTATTTAATGGTGGTTTATTTTCAAAACGCCCAATCTTAACGTCTTCACGTTCTCTCATGTTTCGTCCTGCAATTACAAGAGGCTCGTATTTGTTAACGTAATACAAGAGAACTGTTCAGTCAGATAGCTATTTGTTGTGAAACAAAGTCGTTACAATTTCAAGCATTTTCAAGTACTTTAGCCTAAATTCCAGCACTTTTCAAACATTTATTACCTTATTCATTTAATGTACAGGACATGTTTTCTTTGAAGCAAGTTTGTTTTTATCTGTTTGCTTGTTGAAAAATGTTTTCACTTGAAATTACTGACAGATCCATAAGAAAATATTGCTTTATTCATTTAAGCATTAAATAATATATAATATTATATGTGTTAGGTCTTGGTTCAATAGGCTATGTGCAATCATTTCAATATGTTTTAATAAACATTGAACCAGTCCGGCCCTCGGCTTGTAGCAAATTTGGTTTTTTGGCCCTCGGTGTATTTGACTTTGACATCCCTGACCTAAATGAATTATTTACCTAGAATCAAGAGGGGAAAGAATGTATAAATAAATAAACTAGACAATGGCATAATAGGAGCAATCATCGGCTTGTTAATATGCAGGGTTTTTTTGACCTTGTGAGGTCATTGTGAAATGTGCCATATTTTGTCAATTGTGAATTTACACCGCAATCGAAATTTGTCCTCCGCATTTTACCCATCTATGCAATTAGAACACACACATAAACACACACTAGTGATTATTAGGGGGCTGTGGTGCACACATGCCCAGAGCGGTGGGCAGCCCTAACCTGATGCCCAGGGAGCAGTTGGGGTTGGGTGACTTGCTCAAGGGCACCTCAGTCGTGGCCCCAGGTCTGGGAATCAAACCCATGACTCTCCGGTCACAAAACCAGTTCCCTACCACAGGACCATGACTGCCCCTGGCTATTCTTGGCTATTCTTTACAGGATCTCTGTGATTGGTCGAAATCTCTTTTTATTTAAACAAAATTAGTGATGATAACAAGTATGTTCCCAAAAGCAAACTGATTTTCTCATGGAAGTTAAACCGTACCATTCCGCAACGGTGCCTGTGCCAATGCTATTGGAATGCACATCTGTGTATTCATGTTATATTATATTGTACATATAATATTCATGTTTGGCTTTTTCAGCTCTTCGCCATCTTTGCCTTTGCTACCACTGGAGGTTACTCCGGCTCCACCACCATCACCACGAGATGCGAAACCAGTAATGATGTCACTGCATATTTTGGTTATCCTTTCAGGCAAGTAACGATGACATTCAGGTTCAGTCACACTAATTATATAGTGTGTGTGTGTGTGTGTGTGTGTGTGTGTGTGGTGACCACAGAGGTTCCTTCCATTTGGACCTGGGGTGTTCAGCTCATTATGTTCCTGTATATCCTGCCATCTGGTTGGTTTTCCCAGTGTACGCTTTCTCTGTCAGTGTATTGCATCCTGCTACTGGGTACAGGATTATCTCATCAGCATCTTGGGTCTTGTGTGGGCTGATGCACCACTGTTTTGATTTACCTATTGTTTACTGCTTGATGTCTCATCTCCGCCACCCCTGCTATCAGTTGGTGGTACATGATGGCAATGTCCCCTTCTGTCTAAGCAAGTCACTTTGGATTAGCATCTGCAAAATGCTGAGACTGTGTTTGATTGTAACTTGTAGGCCCTGTGGTAGTTCAGTTCCATCGTATTGATTTGATCTTAGCATTTTTATTTTTAAACCATCATCTGACCACAAATCACCAGCCCGAATGTGGTCACCTTGCAGTAGGACCTGGTCAGGTGGATCAGTGATTGGCTTTATTCATCTTGCCTGTACATCCTGATGTCCTCTATGTACAGATGCTCCCCTCCATGTGCAGGGGTTCTACTTGTGAACCTGTATCCATACCCACTTCTACTGATGATCTGATTGTGTGTGCGTGTGTTTAAAATAAAATAAAAACTGTTAGGTCTTGATTCAACGTCCTGTCTCACCGTTCCAGTGGGTGGTCATAGCTTTTTCTCGCATCCATGTCTTCTACCGGGGGGGTTTGAAGGTGTGGCAGTCCCATTCCTAGGATTGCGCTCTACTGCTCTGGGATCTGTTGGAGTTTCCCTTTCAGCATGGAGGTCACATCACAAGAGGCCCATCACAACCGGGACAGCTTCCACATTCTTTGGCTTTCTTCTTTCAGTCCCTGGTGTATACGTAAAGTTTAGAAGACCTCCTTAATACAAAATCCTAGGTGTTGACACTTGGTCAATTTGTATAGTTTCACAGTTATACAGTTATACTGTATATGGTTACACTACACTACACTACACATACTGTATACAATGCTTTTTGAAATATTGCACTTTAATAACCCTGTCAGTTTTCATTTGAATCTACCAATGGAATTTTTTTTTTCTGTGTCTCTTTATTAGGCTTCCGAGTCATCCGTTTACAATCCCTCCCTGCAACACCAGCCTCCACGGCAATGTGTCTTACCTGATCGGAGACCTCTCCTCCTCTGCCGAGTTCTTTGTGTGTGTGGGAGTCTTCAACTTCCTGTACTGTACCTTCACTCTGGTGCTGTACCTGGGCTACCAGCATGTTTACAGGGAGACCAGCCGAGGCCCCGTCGTTGTGAGTGAGCCAGGCCCTTCATACGGCCCCTTTAGAGTCACAAAGCAGAACTAACCCTTGCTGAAATGGTGTACAGTGTTGGTGTAGCCCAGCATGGACGTTTTTGATCAGGTGTTTTTTGATGCTTAAGTTGTATTTCATTCACCGAGCACTTGCTCCCCGTATCGTTGTCATCCCTCTAGGACCTGGTGGTGACTGGCATCTTTGCGTTCCTGTGGCTTGTGTCGTCCTCAGCCTGGGCAAAGGGCTTGACCGACGTGAAGACTGCCACCAACCCAGACACTCTGATAACCTACTGCGACCCACACTGCGTATCCAAGACCCATCCTGCTATGGGACGCCTCAATGCCTCTGTGGTAAGTCCAGTATGGTCTCAATGTGAGTTGAGTGAGTGAGAAAATTATATATAGCAAATGTATGTATTGTGTTTTTGTTGTATTTTTATTCCTTCAGTATTAAATTAAATTGTACATTTATATTTCCCTGCTTTAGATTTTTGGATTCCTGAATCTTATCTTGTGGGCCGGTAACTGCTGGTTCATCTATAAGGAGACTCCATTCCACAAGCCTGCTCAGCCACCTCCCAATGTAGAGGAAGGAGGTCCAAGCTCCTAATTGGATAAGGCAGACTCCTCCCTCTCCTTTTAAGCCAATCAAAAACTAGGGATGCCACTGTTGATTCTCATCATGTCACCCTAATGCAAAGTAAAGTTTGACAGGCAAAGGCTTTGACTCACAACCAAAAGGCCCATGCGTTTGCAGCAGAGTCCACTACCTTTAATATGTACCAAGCTAAGTGCTCACTGTTGGGTGTTTTCAGGTTTTTGTTTTTGGTCATTATATGTACATCTGTCTTTGTTGCATTGTCTCCAGCGAGTGTTTTCATTTAGATCCCATTCAACAGAGTTTCGAGGGAGGAAAAAGTCAATCTTTGGAATACAACTGCAAATTTGTATTACACTCTTGTTAATCTTTATTTTTTTCCTTCACTGATGATGGGGATTTTGTCTTTTCGCAGTTATGTGCACATGTGCCTTTGTTCCCCTTGGCAGGCCATCACTGGTCGGTGCGTTCCCCGCCTGTACCACACCATTAAGAGTAATGGCTAATTGCATTTGTGGCCCCCCACACTCGCTGGTCAAGTATTGTGTGTACTAAACACCTCCATCTCTTCATGGATGCGCTGCAGCATTTCCACACAAACACTAAATGCTTGTTTAGATGTTTCCAGCTATTTATTTTTTATAAGAAAGTGCCTTGATTGACACCTATTACTGCCTTTCTCATTGGACGTTGGCTTACACTGACTTTCATTGTAAGCTGACTTACAGTGAATTTAGTTTTATAAGAAAGTGCCTCGATCACTAACATAGAGTATCTCATTGCCTTTCTCATGGAAGGTTGGCTTACAGTGCATCTTTGCCATATTTATAAGACACTCAGTTGGGTACAGGGAAATCGCAGTTTTCTCATGTTTGCTCCAGGTTGTTTTTGATATATTTTGCCAGACATTGCATAATTTCCTCTTCTGGGGTAGTGTTTCTAGCTCTCGGATTATAGTGTTCAACAGTTATCTGTTGTTGCTTTACCTACTCTTAGCCAATCAGTTCTGTTGTTGACTTCAAAATCATTTTACACGAATGTCCTTTTTTTCTGCCATTTCAGATCACAAATCTTACCCTTATAGGATGATTCAAGCTACTTTTTTCAGATATTTTCAGTAATCAGTCTGATTTTCACTGTGATTGTGTCCAGCAGGTCATAATGTTGATCATTGTTCTACTTTATGTTGCATTTTTTCATGAGCAAGAAATTAAAAAAAAAAGCTAAGGACTGTATCACTTGAGATCAAGTTTTATATACTAGTAAATAGTAACAATTGATAGAAAACTACAGTAGTCATTTGATGATTTCAAATTTCTACTTTGATTAGAGGTGCATATGATCTCCATCATATGATTGTAGTAAATGGCTTGAAAGACCTCCACTAGTTTAAATGTTTTCTGTAATTTGTTCTGCATTTTGAAGTTGTTTTTTATTGCTTTGTCCCTTTTATTTTTAATTTAACAGTTAGTTTTACTTGCACAGTAGGAAATATGCATAGAATGTTTCTAACCTGTCTGATTGCTGTATGTGCCAAGTTCAAATTTTCTTAATTAAACTGTCCCAAATGTAGTCTCTTTAGAACTCTTATTTCAGCAGAAGTTGATGGAAACGGGAGGAGCATTGGAATGAGTGATGTGACGCATCCGGTCTCGAACTGGAGACTTTTGAGAGGCCTAATCTCTGTAAAAAATATTTGATGTTTTCTTCAGTTGGGAGTGGTGGCGATACATTGCTTTTGTGTTTTGTATCTTTGTTGATAAGATTCGAAGAAAATATTAACCACGTTTGTTTGCATTTTGTGTTACGTGAAGTATTAAATAAGGAGAGCTTTATTTCTGTGTGCTGTCTGTTGATGTTCAGTTCTTAGCCACTAGGTGGTAGTATTCTACTTTCCATACCTGGGGTACCCTTAAAATTTATCTTTAACGGGAGTACGAAACTCATTAAATTGTACTATTTTTCCTCAAGCTCTCGTTGGCGTCAGATCTGAGGCAAGCACCTCCTTTTGTATAGGCCTACATGTCTACAACAGATGTACGATATGCATACATGCAAGTTGTGCAGAATACCTGACAGTTGAGATGGCTTAACCAGATGAAAACGTGAGGGATATGTCAGCACAAACCCTCTGGAATATTCTGAGCTCTTGTCTTTTTACCTGGTTAACTCATGACAAATGCGTTTGCAAAATTCATTCAATTGAATGACTGCTTTTCCATATTGAAACCAAGCTAAATTTGAGTTTGAACTCTAATAAGCCCATTTTACCTGTGAACCTAGGGTGGGGTTTATTTGAAACACCATAGCTTGACAGAAGAGGTCTGGGTTTTTTATTTTAGAATAGTACATTAAAATAATCCAGATATGTGAATGAACAAAATATTAAATTTGTTTGCTGTTTTTCAGCATATTTGAATAGCAGACTAACAAAATGCATTGAGTACAGCAATCCTACGGCCGTCGATCTCGTAGTGTCTTCTTTTGGTATTTTCTTGTAGTTCACACCTCACCGCCTTGACAAAATATCCGCTATTCCGTCCTCACGAAGTGGTCGC
The DNA here is from genome assembly GCF_052324685.1 of Brachyhypopomus gauderio. Taxonomy (NCBI): domain Eukaryota; kingdom Metazoa; phylum Chordata; class Actinopteri; order Gymnotiformes; family Hypopomidae; genus Brachyhypopomus; species Brachyhypopomus gauderio. The sequence goes on along the minus strand of NC_135211.1, from coordinate 24,478,935 downwards.
GCACGCAGGTACTCATTTCGGTCACGAGAACGCGTAATATGACGTAAGTTACTTGCCGCGCAGTGATGATGGCGGTGCGTGAACGCGCAGTTAAAGTAATGGCTGCTCTGGAACGGCGGGTGCCTTGTCTCGATGATTTCGTTGGCCAAAGCTGGAGCGTTTGGATAGAAAGAACCAATTTGATACCTTCGGACGGTGAGTGATTATGTTATTACTCGTTTTTCTCGACATTCAAGTAAAAAGTCGTTCGGATGTGGTTTATTTTCGTAGAAAGGCACGGCATCCCTAACCATGTTACCCAAACAAAGGACCTGCTGGGTCCTAGTGCTGGCCGGTTACAGTGGTTCCCTCAGGTCCTCCTAGTGCATACTTCATCTCTGAAGAAGGTTGCGAGAGCCTACTTCAGACTTTTTAAGTTGTAAACGAATGGTGACTTCAAACGTGTCGAAATAGCTCAGTGTCGAGCGAACCGACCCGTTAAATAAAGTCACAATGTTGGCATTCATTTAGTTTTGTAAAGTATAGGGTGTATTGAGTCGAACAACTTTCTGCATAGCTTGCAGGCTACTTAGCCTAGCAACTGAGCTAATGTAGCTAGGAGGCTAGCTGTGCTAACTGTGCTAGCTGTGCAGGACAGACGCCGGTGATGGAGGAGGAGTGTGATGTTATCACGAGTAGCCATCACGAAGCTAGCTGGGAAAGGCTCGTTTATGAAACAGCGGGCACGTCCAATGTGTTCAGAAAGAGAGTGATGTTAGACACGCTGGTGCATCATGTAATATGTGTCTTAGGGTTGCTGTGTGGTGGAGAGGGGTTAAGGATGAAGCCATTCTCCCTGTTAAAACAAGCGTGCTGTCGGTGCCCTAGCTTGATGCTAGCTAATAGAAAATGTGTTCCGTGTTCGTATTGTCTGGCGCCTCTCCAAATGTTGGAAACGCTGCTCGGTTTGATTTTAGGGGTGCGATGTCCCCTCCCACCACTTGGCACATCAAACGCACCGGTAAAACACAATATCCAACACTAAACGTGTGTTTTCATTTGCCCCACCCAAAAGGAAGACGTGCCGTTGAAGGTTTTCTAACATTCCCATCTCCTTTCACCGCGTTTGCAAATGATAATTGGCCTGAAATGTGACTTTCGTCGGGACACACCTAAATTATACTATTCACTAACTTGCTGTTAGTCCATCTTTAATCCTTAGAGATTCGTAGTTCTGCTCTTACGCAGTGATATTCCCAAACCTACATGCATGTCCAAAGTGTTAATTTAAGAGCTTTTAGTAAATCTGCAGAATGTACTGCATGTGTCCACACACACACACACACACACACACACACACACACACACACACACACACACACTCATGAAATTATTAGTGTTGCTTTTTAAACAGTGCTGTGTTCTGACCCACCTACATCAGGTTTCCTTCAGCCATGTGTGTGTTGCTTTCTAGCAGATTGGTCACGAAATCATTGCAAGCCTTTCTGTTTTAGGGTCTGATGGGGATGATTGCAGCAAAAATGGCAAAAAAACGACGGAAACCATGACACTAAGGAAGGAGGGTATGTCTCACCAAACCCAAAGTACACAGATAATGCTTTGAGAACACCTTCAACGTGTCTACCAATTCCATTTTATTTCTTTTGCTGTTACACACACATATTCCAAACTTAAGTAGCTTAAATATTGAGAACAATTTACACAACTTGTAGTGTATTCATTCATCCTAGTTATGGGTGTAATGTTGCTGTCCTGTTAGACTGCAAGATGAATTGGTGAGTAGATCTGGGTCTTGAGGGAGCAGAAGGTGTGTGTGGGTGTGTGCATACCCTCGTCAGTAGCTGACTCTGAACAGAACTGAGTTTGGGTGTGTGTGAGGGCCCCCTCTGTTTTGTATAAGAGATTGTTCATGAAGGAAGAGATTATGTTTATTCAGGCAGTTTCTAAAGTTTGAGCCTCATGTTACATGCTTTTGACATACATATGCGCACACTGCATTTTTTTGCATTTCGTTTTGATCTTTCTGCTGCCTCTGCATTTGACCTTTCAAGATATGTCATACGCCCTCCCTGCTATTCCTGTTCCAGACATGTCCATCTTTGGCCACTGTCCCGGACATGATGACTTCTACCTGGTAGTGTGCAGCCACTGTGGTCAGGTGGTGAAGCCGCAGGCCTTCGAGAAGCACTGTGAAAGAAGGCACGGGTCTGTGGGCAAGCTCTATGCACACCTGCGCACCGCCCCTCCCACCGCCCAGCAGCGGACACACCCACGCCACGGACATGCCACGCCCACTCCGGCTCACGGGGCGGCCTCCTGGAGTGGCAGGAGCCAGTGCACCAGTGGGCCCCAACGGCCGACGGCCCAATCACCTCCCACGCCTCCTCAGTACAGACATACCAAGACCTCCAAGGATGGAGTCCGGTATGGCTGTTGAGCTTTTCCTGAAGCAGTAGGCTGCTGTGCCACTGTGCAAGTGTTTTTGCTCACTGGCTTCTTGTAATCAGCTCATCATAAGCTTGGACTGAGTTAGATGACCAGTCGGATTTGCCTAAGAAGCACCAGTGTTTGGAGAAACGCTGTTCCAAGTTTAATCTGTGCCTGGAATTGGCTCTTGCGCCTCACTTAATTCTTTGAGACTCAAAAAATTGTTTGTATTCATTTTCCTGAGCTCATATTAATTGAACTGGAGCTTGACATCTCGTCTTATTCCTGTTTGTGTCTGATGCGTTTCTCTTTGCAGCCTCTCGCCTCTGGAAAAGCCCTCAGGCCCTGGGCACTCAGAGTCCTCCGTCTTCAAGCAACCTCCACCCTTGGAGCCCCCTCGAAACTCCCCTCCTCCCAGCCTCAGAGACCCACCCTGGCCTCACGGAGGCCCCTCGCCCAGCCGACCTTCCCCCACTGAGAGGCCTCAGGCCCAGAGAGGGGAGGCCGGCTCTGCCCCTGTTGCTCCTGGGCATGCCCGGGGTACCAGGCCCTATAAGATGTCAAGTAAGCCCTTGTGGAGAATCTCTCATTCTCCGGATTTTTGGTTGTGGTGGTTGTTGTTATTTTTGTTTGTGATATGGAAATTGCCATAATGATTATTGTGCTAACCTTATTATACAAAATCAGGTTTGCTTATGTTTTTCACATAAGCACAACTTTAGAGTGAAGTCTAGAGATGTTCTCCATAATCTTAAAAAAAAGCACACAAAAATAAATGGAACCATGATCCTCTGATGACTTATTTTGAACATGGTCTAATAGATGTGCTGCTTTTATTGCTATAATGCTTTTCAGGCAGACGGGTTTGAGCTTTTGTGGAAACATGCCTGAGTTTTCTAAACTTCAAATCATGACATGCTGTTAACATTTTTGTTTTGGGATGGGTCTATGAGTACTTTTTTTCTTTCCCCTTTGTCTTCGTAAACGTCTCCCTTTTGTCACCAGAGTATTAATTTAATGCTACTCATGGTTAATGTTTGGTTCAAGGTTGGTTGTTTCCCTTTTAAAAACAGCTTCCAACCATTCTCTTTCAACAGAAAAAGAATGTGACCTGGATAAACACTGTGGTGTGTTGGATCCAGAGAGGAGGAGAGTTTGTACTCGGCTGTTAACCTGCAATGTAAGCTAACTTCCCGTTCTGCACTCGTACTCGGCTGTAACTCAGTATTTCGGCTACATTACCAGTAGTGAACCCAGTGGGCATTGTGCCACACGTTTAGATGCCAACATTTGTTTACCTTGTTTTCTTCCATGCTATCTTATTCCTTTTAAACATACTGTTGGGCCAAAGTCGTATTTTTATGTGAAGCTGTTTAATGATATTACAGTAGCATGCCATGTTTGGGGGGGGGGGGGGGGGGGGGGTCACTGGTTTTTGCTTTCTATTATCCTTGTGGTCTAACCACATCTAGCCATAATACATCCCCTTGCTTGAAAACAGCAGCTGTCTAGATATGTTGAAGATCACGAACTAAATTCTTCAATATATCAAACCATAAATTTCTCGATGCAGTCTTAGAGAGAGCGTTGTTTCTGACTGGGGCAGTTCTCATCGCCGGTACTAGGCTACAGATGTGAATTGTGTTCTGTGCATTAAACAAAAGCTCATCTATGATGAAAGCCGCCCGCGTCTACCGTAGAAGGCTGACAGGAAGCTGCATGGACATGACTTACAGGAAGTGGGGAAGGGAAGGAATTGCAGGAAAAGACCCTCTTTTGTGTGTGGGTTATTTTTTTTACCAATATAAATGACTTTTCACTTTTTTTTTGTTTTGCTCTAAAGTACAATTACTATTTGTTTTCATTTTCATTTTAAAGCAGGCTACAAACAGGCTGTGTGTCTTTGAAAGCAAGAGTCAATTTGTGGACCCTTAAAGTAATGGGTTGGTTTGCACATGCTAAAGTCATGCATATCATAACCAGCCAGTATAAGGAAAAACACATTATTAGCGTTTTCCCTGTCTGAGTGCAAAATGCATCACGTTGCAATTATATGATTTTCCCTGGAGCACTGCTACTTTCTCTGCTTTGCATCGATGTGTGAGTAGGTAGTGTGTGTACAACCTCTGTGTGTGTGTGTGTACTTGTGCACGTCTGCACGTGCGTGTGCATACACGTTTCTGTATGAGGTTGTAAATTTTAGAAATTCATAGGAAGCTGATTCATAGCACACACAGGAGTATCACAATGATATAGGTTTACAAAGTAGATGCATTCATGAATAAGATTTTCCTTTTCCATTTCTTTCTTTAAAACTGGCTGGTTTTCCACTGCACATCACCCACACTGATTAACGTGACCTTTAACCCGTCGCTCACGCCACCCTCGTTCTCCTCCAGATCCACTCAATTCACCAGCGGCGGAAGGTCGTGGGCAGGAGTAAGAACTTCGACCAGCTGGTGGCGGAACTAAAGATGGGCTCGAAGAGTCGTGAGCGTGCGGCCCCGGCACACGAAGGCCCCGCCCCCCAGGCCCCCAGTCCCGAGGCTCCCAGGGAGCCCGCCCCCTCCCCACACTGCAGGAGACCCCTGACCAACTCTCCAGCCTTCAGGTCTGAGCCCGTACCTGAGGCCTTTTTGTCTTGCACAAGACGTTTGATCAAGATTCTGGCAGCAGTCCCTCTCCCCTCCCTTGGTTAGAAATCAGCCTCCCTCTGGTGACTCCACCTGTCTTTGTGCCTGAAACACGTCCCCAAGTGGGTGTGCTAGTCTGGCTGTGGTCCCGCCATACCGCCTCTTTTAAGTGGGGTTGAGACAACACATGCATCAGGCTAATGACATGGAGGCTGAGAACTGAGTGTTTACGTTTCCCCCATCTGTTTTACGCTTAAAACCTGATTGATTATTTACTGACAACCTGCATTTATTGTTAAATAGGAATGTAGAATTGTAATTAGAAATGAACACTATACCAATCATTTAAATGAAGGTCATAATCACTAAAGTATGGCCTACTACACCAGTGTCATAAAACATGGAGTACCTTACTGTTTACTGTCTGAGACTGGATTTAAACATTTGGCCTTTATGAATACAATTGTGTGTGACTGTGTGACTGTGTGTGACTGTGTGTGACTGTGTGTGTGTGTGTGTGTACTCGTGCTCCTAACAGGACGCGTACGGTGTCTGAGAGCGGCCCAGAGGAGGAGAGGGCCACCCGGGAGGAGGGAGATGTGCAGGCAGCCTCGCCCCTCACTCAGGCGCGCATCTCCAGCGAGGAGAGCGAGGGGGAGGGCGTGGACCATCCCGTCGACTGCCACTCTACCCCCTGGCACCCCAAACCACTCGCGGTAACCTCAGCCTTCCTGGATCAGTTAACCATGCAGGGGTTGTAATGCAGCATGTTTAACTGAGATGGTGTATTATTCTCTGGACTCGGTAACCCACAAGGCAGGTCTGAGTCAAACAATCACAGTGCGTGCGGTTAATTGTGTGGACTTGCCTTTCCGTTGCAGTTCTGTGCGTTTGGCAGTCGTACCCCTGGCCATGGGGTCTTCACGTTCGACCGTCGACTGCACCACCTGCGGTCAGCCGTCAGTGCCATGGTGGAGAGCCACCTCGGTGCTCACCTCTGGAAGTAAGCATTCTGTTGGCTATTTTCTGCAAATTTGTTTTTTTTTTAACCGTGCATTTGCCTTCACTGACATTGTTATGAATAACTGGTTTTTAACCTCCAGTTTAACTTTAGTTCTGTGATCTTTTGTGCCTTTTTTTTTGTCTAGGAAAATACCTCAAGCATCAGACCCTCATTCCCAGAGCCCCTCGTCTAAGCCTTCGGCCATTCCTGCATCCTCTTCCTCCACTTTCCACCATTCCAAGCCAAGGGCAGGAAATCACACTGCCGCCACCCTCAAGACCTCCCCATACTCTTCCCTCCAGGGACCAGGCAAGGAACCCCACCCGCAGAGTTCCTCCACCAGCAGGATCTACGCTCAGTCCGACAAACCGGCAGGTAGCCATCCGGCCGGTCATTCCAGGCTCGGTCGTACGGCCGGCCAGCCGGGGCCCGGGCGGCCGCGGAACCCCGTCGGCAGACCCAGCAAGCAGCAGCTGCGCCTCAGGGAAGCGGAGCGGGCCGCGGCCGCTCTGCGGAAGCGTAAGCCCTCTCCCAGTGAGGCGGACGCCATCAGCCCGGACAGGAACTGTCTGAGCCCGGACCGGGCCCGGACGCTCGGGTCTGGCAGATCAGGTCCGGCTCCGCCATCCTCTCACGGACAGACCAACGGCTCGCTCTCTCCAGGACACAAGCCCTCGAGGCTGCAGCTGGGGGCGGCCTCGGCCGACCCTCCCCACGGCCCCTCCCCGTGGCCGTTTAAGCGGACTCACCCGACGGGTCACGCCTCCCCCCCCGACTCGGGTCCGCACGGGCGAGGGGGAAACTCAGGACACCACAGCAGGGTTCCCAGCTACGAGCACAGAGGCCTGGGGAAGAAACGCAAGAGTGCAGACTCGTCACCTCCCCACAAACCCCACCGCCTACCCACGCCCCCTCACTCCGGATTCTACCCCTGGAAAGAGAGCAAAGGTCCAGGTGTGCCTGTGGGAGGGGAGAAGAAGGCAAGCGCACCCAAGGTGAGGGGGGAAGCGAGGAGGAAGTGAGCGTGCTGCTACAGCTCCTGCCCTGGGACGTTTACTGGTGCACTTTGGGCTGCTGTTGCTTTTGCTGTTTGATTACAGTATGAATGAATCAGCTCTAGTCCTGCGCTCGGATGAGGTGCTCTTTCAGCTCGCCCATTTTTATTTTTTCTTTTATACACGGACTTAAAATTTTAAGATTGAATAAAAAAAAGATGTAATTTCACGAGCTGTGGCTCTATTTGTGCAAGTGCAGATCTGGGTCCCATCACTGGCAGTCTGGAATTCCCAGCGAGGCCACACTGCCGTCTGTGAGCGTGGCTGGGGAGAGGTGTGTGTGTGTGTGGGGGGGGGGCGGTGCTCGTGCTGTGAAGACTCACCCATATAGGTCTTCACCAGCAGCGCGGAAAGGGAGACCAGTATCAGAGTGGGGAAAGATTTTAATGATACACCGATGAGCCTGTCCATGTACATAAGACCAGACTGCCTTTGTCCTTGGCTGCTAGAGTGGGTTGGTCACCTTAACTCTGATGCACAGACCTCATGATTTGGTTAAAGGCCTGGGTTTATGTTGAAATGTGATCATTTCAGGTTATTCCAGCCCAGCTCGGGTAACCTTTGAAGAGTTAAACAGAAGTGTATTCATGTACGATCTCTGGTTCTCTTCACAGCCAAAACTACATCGCTGAGCAGGCCAGCTCTCCAAGCCAATAACTAGGGGAAGCCCTGCAAACTGTACGGACTTTGGATACAAGACTCCAGGTGTGCGTGTGTGTGTGTGTGCGTATATATGGCTGATATTTGAGTGGTTGTGTGTGAGATTGGCAGTGAGTGGATGTGTTGGTGTGGATGAGGGTGGCTTTTTTATGCCAATACACGAATGTCTGTGAGCGTGGGAGAGTGTATGACAGAAGATGGGGGAATGAATTTCTCCGTGAATTCAGAAATACCTCACAATCTACTGGATATGCTGCTATATAAATGTTGATTTATAAAATGAATTAAAATATTCTTTATACTTGACACTGGTCACGTGTTTTGGTTTTTTTTGTGCTATTATGACACGAATCGTTTTATAATGGGACGACACGATCAGAGCCACTCCTTTCTTCTTTAAGCTTAAAAGAATTTCTGCAATGCAAACCAGAAAAGCGTCTTGGTGAGTGGCGGCTTCGCCATTAAACGCGCCGCTTCCCTCGTGGGCGGGGCCGTGACGTCGCGCGCTCCCCTTCGCGTTTAAAATGTCTCGGTACCCGGTTGTTTCCACCCAGGAAATGAACACCGCAGTCGGACTCGCTTCACTGTCGCCTCGCCGTTGCGCTTCCCAAACTACAGTAGACACTTGCTTGGAGTTAGTGTAGCTTTCTACGCAGGGAACACGAGTTAGGAAAAGACTATCTGAGGCTCCGCATCGTTTCTGGAGACGTCGCGGATGACTGTCGAGATTAGTAACACCGTGCAGCGTTTTAGACTAGCGAATGTTTCTGGATTTTAATCTACTTCGCCAGCAGTAGCTCCCAGTTCATGTAACCTATTTGTTAAACCTGTTTCTAAATCTATTTCTTCATGACGATTGTCATTTTCGTCTGAAAGCGCCTGTGTCGTCTGCTTCACCGAATAAACCAGATTTAAACAATCGCAATAGCATACCAATAAAACATTTATTGGGACAGCAATGAGACGTCTATGTAACTTTAACCCAAGATAGCGAAGGAGAGACTATGCGCTCGGACGTGGAGTACAGCCCCGTGGGCGAGGGTCTGGGCATGCGCGAGTACTGGCTGTTCGCGTGGATGCGCACCATCTCGGTGGGAGCCGCGCACGTCATCGCCCTGGGCTTCACCGCGCTCATGGCCATCCTGTCCCGGCCGGGAACAAGTGAGTGCACTTCTCTTATTGTTGCATGCTTTGTTTTTATTCGTCTCACCATTTCCGCATTTTGTTTTGCTCATTACACTGTCATACTGTGTGGGCAGTTGTCTTCTTCATGTATAAACAAATGTGCAATCTTTTATCAGCTGATTGCTCTGTGTAGGCTTTAATCGTCCTGGGATCACTTTGCCTCATTAGTTGTTTTCCGTTAATGTACTGATAGGCTATGTTACCTGATTCAAGTTTTTGGCTAATTACCAAAGTCCTCATCTTAGCCAGTTAAGGTGTGTTGGAGCAGGGGCCAGTCCAGGAGCAAGATAAATTAAATCCCTCCACACAGACTATATGTAGGTCAGTGCTAGGCCTTGCGACCCCAGTGTAACCCTAGTTTTGAGGTTTTCTTCTGGTGAGGTGCTCCAGCGGTAGTTTGTGAAAGGTTTAATAATCAGCTGATGAGAGAGCTAGAACAGGTAAAGAAAACAGGCAAAGAATTTGGTCTCCAATACTGGCATTAGGAAGCGTTGCTGTTCCTGAAACTAGGCAGCGGTTGATGTAAACTCTGGACCACTCACACGAGTGAATCCTTTAGTTCAGGATGTAAAAATGGAATAAAAATATGACATAAACGTCTGGCAGTCTGTTAACACAGTCTACTGCACTCTTTGTTTGCAGGTCTCTTCTCCTGGCATCCCCTCTGTATGTCTCTCGGGGTAAGTCTGACACAAGCACGAAAAAGCTGCACCGAATGCTCAACTTCACACAACCGTTTATCATTTCCATTCTGTCCTTTTATCCCGTCTACAGGCCTCCAATGCTTCATTTAGATTTTGTTCAAGAATGATTCGTGTCTAACTGTCCCGAAGCCTCCAGGGCAATAAATTAATAATGCACCACCTCTCTGAATAATGAATCGTACGCAGTGGAGGAAACTACTGAACTAATTGAGCCCGTACGTCCCCGTCGGCACGTTACGAGTGAGTGTAGAGTTACAGCTGACACGGAGCGAGGATGACCGGGCCATGGTGCTTTTTCCACACAGGTGATACGCTGAGCATTGTGCAGACTGTTCGGATCCGGCCGTAGACAGTGTCCTTTTGTCTTGAGTGGAATCATTGTTAGCTGTGAAACAGCAAAACGTGGTAGTGTACACTGACACTCGGATCTAGTTGCAGTTCCTACTGTGAAGCACAAGAAGCTGCCAGTTACTCTAACCGCGGCAGACAGGGCCTGGTAAGGGGCGTGCTGCTGCTTTAAGGCCTGAAGTCCCTGGTTATGTCTATGCTTTTCTTCCAAGCTGAGTGTGATTCGGTTTGGTGATTGCAATGTTTTGGTTTGTTTTTTATTTGTTCGGTGTAACACACACACATCTGCGGAATCTATTGGATGTCTGTGGAAGATCTTACAAAACGGAGTGATTTAGTGCTCTTGATGGAAACTAAATCACGGCTTGTGTTAAATCATGGTGTGCGACCATCAACTGGAGACTATCAACTGAAAATATTTTAGTTCAGTCGTCTCGTTTAATCCTAGCGCTTCGCCCTCACACTTTCCTTCTCACCCCCCAGTTCTGCTTCTGCATGACGGAGGCCATCCTGCTCTTCTCGTCCGAGGGCCCCCCGTGCTGCTTCAAGTCCCGCAAGGGGAAGATCCGCATACACTGGATCCTGCAGATCCTGATGCTGGTGGCCGCCACCACGGGACTGGCCTTCATGGTGGCCAGTAAGAATGTGTCTGAGCGCCCCCACATGGCCACGTGGCACAGCGTGCTGGGCATGGGCACGCTGGTGGCGACGGTGCTGCAGGCTGGGTGTGGCGCGTGCCTGCTCTTCCCAAAGCTCCTGGGCGCTCCCCTGCTGCCCCGCCTCCGCCTCTACCACTCCACCTGCGGCCTGGTGGCGTACCTGCTGGCCACCGTCACCATGATGGCGGCCATGTTCACAGACTGGTTCCAGGCCACGGTGAAAGGGGCCATGTGGTACGGCTTCGTGCTCCTGCCTCTCTTCCCTGCCCTGGTGGTGATGAACCACGTCACCAACGCCTTCCTACCCAAGAAGAAGCTAATGATCTAAAGAAGTAGGACCCGCATAGGACGAAGATCCCAGGTTGATACTTGAGTTTGTGTATTTAAGTCCAGCTGCACTATGGTCAAACCGAAGCCTAATAATAACATATCTACTGTGAGGAGATAGCCTACTTGCACATTTTATAATTAGATATATATGTCCCCGTTGCTTACAGACATCTTAAGTTGAATACTGTGTGATGCAGATAGAGTGTAAAGTAACTGGATAACTTGTGCTGTGCGGTAGAGATGAGTATTGTAGTGTGTGTGTCTCTGTGTGTGTGTTTTGTGTGTGTCTCTGTCTGTGTGTGTTTGTGGGTCTATGCATTGAAGCATATTTCCTAAATTGGCTTCTGGCCTGTCTACCTGTCTTTAACTAATATCAGCGGAAAATGTTACACAGTGTTTTCTATAGGGGTGATGCTTAGTGCTCTGTTGTCAGGCTTTTATATAATATTTATAATCTAAGGTGTACTCCCCATTTCTTGATGTTTTGCTCATAATGCTGTAATACATACGCTGAGGTCCCTCAGTTTCTAACCTTTACAACTTTGTGAACAGTGTACCCATCAAACATGTTTGTAGAGCTGTTTTAACGCTATTTCTTCTGTATTGGCATGAAGGGAAATGTGTTATGGGGCACTTTTGACCCCAAGTTTTCTGAAGTTGTTCTCAGGATTTGTGTTAATTTTCTCTTCTGTAAAGCACATTCAGTCTAACTCCTAAAGCCTTTGGTTAGGTGTGGGGTTGCATGTGTGCTCTCCCAAGCTTGGTAGACAGAACCATTTGATTAGTTTTATCAAGCTCATTCATATTGAGCAAGTTACTTGGTAACACTTTATATACTAAGGTTGTCTGAACTAATATTATTTGCAGCAGTAGTCAAGATTAATCACCAGGCACTCTATCTTTAATAAGCGATAACGTAATGCTAACAGAGTAATTCAAACCAGATGAATTTTCCTTTGTCACCATGTAACTACAATTTAGAAACACTACCTATGTTTATATCATATAGCAGCCGTTATATTGTGTTTTATCTTTGTAGTCTAGTCTTGTAGATTAGTTTCATTTTGGAAGCACTGAAAAGTATTAATACAGATGTTTGTTACTTTACTACATGGGACCTGTTAATCTAAAAGCTTATTGTTAATGTTGGCGAACGCTGTAAATGATTTTAGTTAAGGAAACGTTTGAGGTTTTTTCTCTTATTTCATTGTGTAAGTCTTATTTAAATGCTTTGCGAGTATAAACACGAGTAGAGGAGTTTGCCTTCCTCACATGACTCCTAACTGAGGTTTTCTGTAAAGGACTCAGCATTTACACTGTAATTCATAATCCTTGCAGAGGACAAGTATAGAAATTTAATAAATCTTGGTGAATAAAAGGCAACAAATTCAAGCTTACTGGATTAAATTTGAAATATGGGTTCCTAAAGAAATCGTAAAATTCTCCACCTGTGATGCAAAATCTCTGCTATATAGTTCAGAAGATAGCTAGAAATGTTTTGTATTGCATCTTGCGAGGGTTCTTCGGACTCTGAATGTTTTAAGGACTTGGTTCATTTTTTTTTTTGGATTGTCAAAAATATTCCGTGTGAGAATGTTTAACCATTTTAGCTTGTTGGCGTGTCCACAAATCAGCACGGCTGAAGCTGACCACCTCCAGCTGCCTTTTGCACCTCGATCCACTGCCAATGCAATGGAGAATTACCTCAGAAACAATGGTACTCTGTTTTTAGTCTGCCTAGCTCAAGGTTTAAAGCTGTTGAGATGAAGAGACTGGCTGTTTGTTCTTCTGTGTTTGTGGTTATTCAAACTGAAGGAACACTATGACCAGCACCAGACTGTTGTTACTGCATGCAGATGAGGTATAACATAATGTGTGTCTTTTTTTGTGTGTGATAATCCCTCAAACTGTTTTGCCCCCTATGCCCTAAAGTGTGTTTTCTGTTTGATTTTACTGTGTGTGTGTGTGTGTGTTTGCATAGCTTTGGTTTGATAAATCTCCTTAATAAATCTGGTTTATTTCTGTAAATATGGCTGTTCAAACATTTGACATCACAGACTTTTATTATTTAAAAAAATCATGAATACAAAAAAACCTTGGACATCAGCCTCCTGCAGCTTGATTGAGAGAACATTTTGTTCATATTGCTACATACAGATTAGACACAAATAATGATAAAATATGTAGGATAATATAAATGAAATAATACACCATGTTTTTGACACAAGGAAAGTCTGTCAGGTGATGTACAATAAAAACTGGGGCCACAAACAACTTGCTGCTAAAATGTTCATTCATTCGTTCATTTTACAGGGTGAGATGTCTTAGACCTGAAACTCCACTGCTTAGCTGTTTAAACTTGTACAGCTGCGACAGACGTTTCTCTTGGTACACCTGTCCGATGAGCTCCAGTGTGATAATGTAATGGCTCAAACATTAGAATTATGGATTTTCCTCACAGATTAATGCGATTCTGCCTGTCAGCAAATCTTCCATATTGACAGCTACAATCCCAGAGGAAGCTGTTGAATCTCCACCATCACCCAGGGCAACAAACACCTGCTGGGAACTAGTCAACTGTGATTGGTCCAGCCCTATCTGCTCTGCCCCTTCAGCCAAAGTCTCTTCTGTTTGGATCACCTGAAATAGAACGTGTGGATTAAATATGATCATCAAGTCTGAAAACGCAACAGGAAATTTAGCAAGTTTAGCATCATTATTTATCTGACAAGTGATACTGATTTATAGCAATAAGTATTAGTTAGAATGCATAATGTAATATACATCAAACCCATGAGGTCATGGTAAGCAAGCACACTCCCAAACTGCACTAGTTTAGGGGAGGATGGGAGGGGCGTTACCATTTGAGAGGCGGAGCTATGCGGCTGAGGCACGTCCTCCTGGATGACCTGCAGGTGGGTGGTGAGGAAGTGGTGCTGGAACTCGGGCTCAGAGGGGAAAGAGAGAGCGCAGACCACGCAGCCAAACGCCGAGCCCTGCTGGCTCACGTGCTCACTGTTCACGTGCTGTTGCAACTCCTGCTCACTGCCCAGAGCATGCTGACAGTACACACACCTCCATATCAGGGCACCTGTGAATAACACAGACTAGAGAGATCAAATCAATGTTTTCTTTCAGGAGCCAAACATATTTTATAAAAAAATAAAAATAAAAATCTAACAGGTAACACATGGCTAAACATGAACACATGCTAGGAGGGCATAAAAGGGGAATGTTAGCATGTTGCAATAATTCTATTGTATTGAATATAAAGCCCATTATTTATTTATTATGCCAAGTAATGCTTCAACAACAGCAGCATCCCATATTTACCTTCTTGTGCAGTCTTCTCGTCTGCCCCGTCAGCAGAGCGGGTTTCTTTTCAGGAAAGAACACATTTAAAACATGTTGCATTTTATCCGGTGTCAAAGACATACAGATTTGCAGACGGGCAGTAAGCTGCGTGGTCCTTCCTCACCTGGGTGCTTTGTTATGTGATGTTTGAAGAGGCTGCTCCTGTTGCAGAAGGCCTTGTCGCAGATCTTGCAACGTAGCAGGTGTGAGACCGGCCGGCTGCCCTCGGCAGTGACCACGTCCGGGTGCGTGGTGCGATTGTGGTACCACAGGCCTGAGAGAGTCTGTAAACAGTTCACAGAGGTTCACTCGCTTGTTACCTGGTTCAGGAGCCTCCGGTGTGAAACCAAGCAAGAAACCTTGGGCTGCGAAGTACAAGTTCGGATCAGAGCGGCCGATGTTGGGAAGAGCTGGGCGGGCCTGCCGATCTCCCTCACCTGGTAGGACTTCTGGCAGCTCTTGCAGCTGTAGGGTTTACTGCCGTCGTGCACGCTCATGTGCTTCTCCAGCAGGACGGCGGTGCTGAGGATCTTGCTGCACTCAGGACACTGGTGCAGCTCTTTGGGGTGAACCTCCTGGATGTGTGCCCGCAGCTCGTCCAGAGAGCCAAAGCTCACCCGACACTTCTGACAATCGTGGGGCTCCGCCATGTCTGGAGGGGAGATGGACCACCGTAAGGGCTTAGCTTCAGGTCAGAGGTCACAGTTGGGGTTAGAGTCAGGGTCAGCAAGATCAGGGTTAGCAGAATGAAACTCACGAGAACAGTGAAATGTGAGTGTGTCTAATGTCCATGTGCAAGTGTTTAACACTGGCATGCGTTTAGTCTACATTTATTTGTATAGCATCTTTCAGCTCAAGGTACTTCACATAAAAGATGAATAAAATGAGAAAAAAAGTTTTTTTTATATTTGAAAGGCTCAGATACATTTAAAATCCACTCCAGTACATGCAGAAGAGAAGTCATGAAGTAAATGTCAATTAGGAAGTTGTATCAAGTGTTGAAAGCAGGGAAAGCTACAGATTACAGCAGAAAGCCCCTGGAGCCGCAGGGCACTGAAGGGTTAAAGTGCGTGGCTGCAGGCCAGGGAGGGTGTACTCACTGTGGAAGGAGTGCAGGTGCACGGAGAGCCCGTTGGCCTGTTTGAAGCCCTTGCCGCACTCCCTGCACACGTAGGGCTTGTCACCAGTGTGGGTGCGCACGTGCCGTGTCAGCTCGATGGACTGGGCGAAGGTGGACGAGCAGTACTGGCACGAGTACATCTTACCTGTCCAGGTCAGAGGTCACAGGAATGGTCATGACTGGAGTGGTGAGCATAATCCCGCCTCTAGCGCTACTTACTTGCTAATAAAAGCATAGCTTTTTACCTAGAGTCATTTTATTATAATACCCCAGTAAGCTGTGAAATGTGTGTTTTATACAGCAACATAAAATCATAAGTAGTTTATATATTAGAGCGATAGATTGGTGCAGATTATGAAGATGAATTCCTCAAGGCTACTTGTCGCTGGGGAGGTCATGTACATAGAGAGTTGAGGTTAAGGGATTCCTACGGCACGATTCCTACGGCGCCAGATGCCACGTACCCTCGGCGTGTTTCTTCTTGGTGTGGTATGAGAGGGCGGCGGCCACGGTGAAGCTCATGTCGCAGTGCTTGCAGCGGTAGGGCTTCTCGCCCGTGTGCAGGCGTGCGTGGTTCTTCAGCGAGGAGCTGGCGGCGAACGTGGCCCCACACTCGCCGCACGCGAACGGCCTCTCCTCCAGGTGCTCGGTGCGCCTGTGGTAGAGAAGACCTGTGGTGGGAAACATCAGAAGCCCATCACACCGGTGACAAGACTGGCTGGAGGCCATTACGAGGGCTTGTGGTGGATGATGTTTTGAAACATCTTAAAAGTGCGAACATTGGAGGGCTGACCGAGGTCATTTTTCTGCTTGATCGCCTAAAGGATGCAATCGTAATGTACATAGAGGGACTGATCTGAGATCAGTAGTCTTATCCCAGAGATCATTGGTATATGATGGACCCTGACTGCTGAAAAATTATTAGCAGAAGTGGTATACTGACATACACCCACCAGCCACTTTATTAGATACACCTTGCTACTACTGGGTTGGACCCCCTTTTGCTATCAGAACCTTATCAGAGCCCTAATCCTTTGTGGCATAAATTCATCAAGGTACTAAAATGAAATGTGCTATATTTGTCAATTGTTATTTTTCACTGCAATCGAATGACCTCCGCATTTACCCATCTGTGCAATTAGAACACACACACAAACATACACACTAGCGGTGGGCAGCCCTAGCCATCAGGATTCTGTGGCAGTCATGGTCTGGTTGTTGTGGAACCGGTCTTGTGAGCAGAAGGTTGTGGGTTTGATTCCCAGGCCTGAGGCCATGACTGAGGCACCCTTGAGCAAGTCACCTAACCCCAACTGCTCCCTGGGTGCCGTGTGCACACTGCTCTGGGCACATGTGCACCACAGCCCCCTAGTAATCACTAGTGTGTGTATGTGTTCTAACTGCACAGATGGGTAAATGCAGAGGACAAATTTCGATTGGGGTGAAAAATCTTAACTGTGGTCATAAAGGGATTGACATGGTCAGCAACAATACTCAGGTAGGCTGTGGTGTTGACACAATGCTCAGTTGGTACTAATGGGCCCAAAGTGTGGCAGGAAAATATCCCCCACACCATTGTACCACCACCACCAGCAGCCTGAACCATTGGTACAAGGCAGGATGGATCCATGCTTTCATGTCGTTAGCGCCAAATTATGACCCTTCCATTCGAATGTAACAGCAGAAATCGAGACTCATCAGACTCATCAGGCCACTCACTGGCAGATTTCTCTTTTTCTGACCATTCTCTGTAAATCCTAGAGATGGTTTTGCATGAAAATCCCAGTAGATCAGCAGTTTCTGAAATACTCAAACCAGCCCGTCTGGAACAAACAACCATGCCACATTCAAAATCACTTAAATCACCTTTCTTCCCCATTCTGATGCTCAGTTTAAACTGCAGCAGATCATCTTGGCCATATCTACACGCCTAAATGCATTGAGTTGCTGCCATGTGGTTAGCTGATTCGATATTTGTGTTAATGAGCAGTTGGACAGTTGTACCTAATATAGTGGTCGATGAGTGTATAACTTTAAGCTAAATAAATAAAATTAAGCTGATTAGTGGTTAATGTAATGTGCCATATTTATCAATTGTGATTTTCACCCCAATCAAAATTTGTCCACTGCATTTACCCATCTGTGCAGTGAGAACACAAACACACTAGTGCTCACTAGGAGACCAGAGAGGTGGGTAGCCCTACTGAGAGATTTAACTGCCCATAGTGACCAAACCTGCGGGGTTGCTAGTTAAATGACTCCACTCGCTCACCAGAAGGCTGTTTGAAGGCCTTGCCACAGAGGTCACAGGTCACGGGCTGTGTCCTCCTCTTCTTGGCAGGGGGGTCGGCGTGGGCTTGTGCCCGGTGCTCGTTCAGGGCGGCGGCTGAGGTCAGGGCGAGTGGGCACAGCGGGCAGCGGTGTTCCCTGGCTGGCGACAGAGCGCAACACTTCCTGTGCCGCATAAGACGACACTTGAAGTCGAACGTCTTGCCGCACCACTGGCAGCTGTACGAGACCACCACGGCCTTCCTCCTCCGGCGCACAGGAGCATGTGATTCATCCTCTTCTTCACCGCCGCCGCCCTCTTCCTCCGCCTCAGATGACGACAGGCGGCCATCCGAACGTCTGGGTGCGTGGGGCTCCAGCCCTGTTGCCAAACGAACAAAACAACATTTTAATCAAACTATACGAAACGTGTATAGACTAGACACACTGAGGGGGTCTGTAGACCAGCCTCCTCAATCAGTTCCTCACCGGCGTGTCCGAGCTCAGTGACGAGGGCCGTGAGCCCAGGGAAACTATGCACTCCGGCGGCCAAAAGGCGGCAGAGAGGCGGGGCGTGCTGCGGCTCACGGCTCAGCACCCTGTCCAAGGCCTGCCCCATAGACTCCGCCCCTCCGCCACACCCACCACAGCTCTGCAGGAACTACAGTGGGAAGGAAGACACAAAATACCTCAAATAGGTCTGATGGGCTGCCACATCAGAGCTCTGGGGTTATATGATTAGGAGAAAATGGCAACTTTCACAACAAAATGTATGTTTGGGCAGGGTACGGCGGGGTGTGGTGGGGGCGGAGTCATTCTGGCCAGCACAACCGATACTATACAAGCAGCAGTGTATGGGGCATGGAGCAAATTTCACATATTCTTACCTCAGTGACATCATCGTTACCATGGCCCAAACTGCCTGACACTCTTTCCAGGTCAGTGATGTCCCCGATTGCTTCCGTAATCATATTTTTGTGTTTGAACAAGAAATCCACCTGAGCCACTAGAGAGATAATGAAGAAAAAATCCAATCTCAGCAAAGCTACTATTTCAGTTCAACTGTAGCAGTGCTCTCTTGTGAGACTATAAATGTACCTGTAATGTACCTGTTAACTGCATGTAACTGTACAATTGCATTTCTCCATATATGAGCTCATTATGAAAGGTCCAGCATTCATTTTTAAACAAACAAACAAACAAAAAAAAAGATTTGAATTAAAATAAAATCAACAAGCAGACAGATACCAGTCTGTACGAGCTTCTGAGCCTCTGGTTTCTTCTTGATCTCCTGCAGGAGATGACTGAGTTGTGGGATCTGATCTCCTGCCCAGAGGAGGATTCTCCATAGCGTCAGAGTCCGGATTGGAGCTCCTTCCAGAGCTGCCTCCAGTACCTTCTCCACCCCTCTGACATCTCCACCCTTCTCCAGCAGTAACTGAAAGCACTGAGCAGACGCACACACACACACACACACATACATAGACACAGATGTAATAATAAACACTTAGCAGTTTGCCTTACATGTTCACTGCTGATTTAAAGATTATACATACATGCTGATTATATATTATGGTGTGCAGTAACCATTTAGGATCATTTAATGACTGTATATTTATTGTTGTTGAAAAACAAGGTGTCTGTGGTAAAGTCACACTGCTCAGGCTCTGAGGTCAAACCCCTTCATGGAGGACAGACTGGTGGAGAGGGTAGGGGCATGGTTGGTGCGGACTCAGATGGGCTGGGTTTAACTGGGCTTGGGCCCACAATGGGTTCAGTCATCACAATATGCTCTTGCTTAATTTCTCTCTCTCTCTCTCTCTCTCTCTCTCTCTCTCTCTCTCTCTCTCTATGTGGATCTGAATCTACACTGAAAGGACATGCGTTTCAAACAGAGACTTAAACAGCAGACTAGAAGCAGCCAGAACTACTTTGTGGGCCAAGTGTGGTGCACCTTCCACCAAAATGGTGCAGTCACAAAACTGGCCCTCTTTTCTCAAGGCTTGCAGCTGCTGCAGGAGTTGCCTGCTGTAGTTTGGGAGTTCCATCGCACCTGTGCAGGTAGAAGTGGAATACTCAATGTACGGATATGAAATTTAAGGCTTCGAAATTACATCTGTTCAGATCTGTCCAGGGTGTTTTTATGGGACTGGGTGTCATGGCTAGCTGTCTGTTTGGTTGGGACAGAAAGATTATATAGCTGGGTTGGGTAAATGAAGATGCGCCATAATGTTTTTTGAAAACTCCTGGCTAACTAGCTAGCAATGGATTTGCGGTAACAATATGTACACTGTAATTGACAGAAACGCATCAAGTCATCAGACCAGTTTATGGTCAATCTTGCTACATTAACTAGCTAGCTAGTTCTCTGATTTACCATGTTGTTAACTACATATCAAACTGACTGTGGCTATTCCACGAAGACTAGCTTCATAAGACTTTAACCCTAGCTAAAATATATAAATAAGAAAAAAATGTAACACAAATAGCTAGCTAGAACCTTCCTCTCAACTCGTTCCAGCTCTACAAACAATTAAATTCAATCGACTTCCTCTTTACCTTCAAAGTTATTCAAATAATCAAATATGTTCTTGCTTAATTTCTCTCTCTCTCTCTGAATGTGGATCTGAATCTGCACTGAAAGGACATGTGTCTCCTGTTTTGAGGCGGTTACCTCTCTCTGGTCAGCTGGGATAGGGGGGCCTTCCTCCAGACTCTGTCTGATGACATGAGGGTGCAGATTCAGCTCGGAGAGTTTGTTCCGGAACATTCCAAACAGACACACACCACAGCAGTCTTCCGTCCTCTTCCCTGACAAGAGTCACATTCAACAGTGTTAAAAAGAACAGATAGAATAACACACACACACACACGTACACAAACCCACACACACCATACCAACAGTATCCTTGGGCTCCTCTGCTGGGTCGTTCGTCCTCTCCTCCACTCCCTGAAGCAGCTCTAGCAGAGAAGTGCTGTCCATCCCCCTCTCACTGAGCATGCTCACCAAGCTCTCTACCACCTGCACATGGCCCTGCTCTCCGTCACACTCCAGCAGCACCTACGGTCAGTGCAGTTCATTTTACGTGACATAAGATGAATACCAGACGGTACAAATAGACATAAAAAGCTATGAGCCCTGTATAGAGAGGAGGGGTGGGTACCTCCTTCAGAGTTTCATCCCCACATTTGTCTGCTGCTTGTATCAGCAACTTGGAAATGTTGTCAAAGTGGGAGAGGTAGGCCGTCAGTTTGGAAGCGTGCTCGTCTAGAGGTCCAGAAGACTGGGACGACTCTGCTCCAGATCCCTCTGTGATGGAAAGTACATAGGCAATAAACCTAAAAGAGTGTGACAGGCATACGATGTGTTCCTAAGGGTGTTTTCCCAGTGAATCAAAATCACTAATGCACTTACTGAACTTATAAAGATTCTATGTAATGCATCCGGTTGTCAAAAGGCGACAAAATCACAGCTGGCAAGCTGCTGATTCGTTCGTTTCTTTGCAGTGGACAGTCGTTCATACATTTTTCATCCATTTACCTTTCAGCTGTGGCCCACTCTCATGTCTCTGGTGCACCTGCATTGGCTCCAGAACAGGTTGTGAGGTCTTCCACAAGTCTAAAAAAACGAGGACGCTTTGGGCTGACATGTCTACTTTATCGCTCACGTGTTCCAGGAGACGCTGGAAGACCACCTCACCGGGCGGGTCTCCATCAAAACATTCCAATAAAATCTGTTAAAAACACATATGAAGGAATTCTGCACCTGTGAGACTACAATAATTAAATAAGAATAATCAAACCTTGTGGCTACAGTAACCAAGCAGCAAAACGTTACTGGTTCATTTCTTTTCAAGCATGAAATAATTTATGTGAAGCTAATGGTCACTATTATCATTCATTAGATTAGATGATGATACTTTATTAATCGCCAAGGGGAAATTCATGTCCTTATGGTGAACAAGATCATGCACACAAGAACAAAATGAAAACCAATTTTGTTTTTATTGGAAGAGTAGTCACGACTGTTAAATGTCAGTCCCCCTCAGCCAGTGTGAACCTAAGTTTTATAATTACAGTCTCTGCAAAAATGGTAGAGTACGTGTGGTTGTCTTGCATTAACACACATAGGGTTGAGTTACATATGATCGGTAGTGGTATACTGACATATCTTTGTGTAATAGGTGAGCATGAATGTACTAGCATCTTTTTCACCTGTTTTTGCTTGGTGGGGAGTGTGTCCCAGGTGCGAAGGATTTTAACCCATGGCTGCACACCCTGCAGTGTCTTTATAAATTCAGCTCGATTTTCAGAAAGCATCTGCACAGCGCCCTCTTCTGACAAAACAATGTCACACATCAAAGGCTTAGTTCTTAGTTCAGTACAGTATCCTGACAGGGACCTCAGAATATACAGAACACATACGTCAAAGCAGAAAGATGCTGTATATCTCAATTATATATAGCCAATATATGTCTAGGAGTAGATTTAGCCTTAGAGTAGACTAAAAATTCTGTTAATAGAGATCAAATATTAAAGGAAAAATGAGAAATTGCAAATATCGTGCTACCAGCAACATGTTGACTTGAGGCTGACCATTTCACAGCTCTTATTTTTCTTAAATCATTTAACCTGAAGCACTTATCATAGTTTTTGACATGGTCTTCACAAAGCCTACAGGCACTAGGATTACCTGTCTCCCCTTGGCTCTCAGGTTGGTCAAGCTGCGTAGGTTCTTCACTCTTAATAAGTAAATTACAATGAGGGAGATCTATATGATCTTCCATTGCAGGCTGAGGCACACCAGCTGCACAGGCCAACGGTTCTCCACGGGCTTGGTTCATGAGGTCATTGAGAATGTTCTTGCACCCGACAGCCACATCGAACATCTGCAAGCTGTCAGCAGCAGCAATGACCCGGGTGAAGTTGTGCTTGCCCGGTGGCAGCCTGCCTGTGTAGACCATGTCCAGCAAAGAAGAAAACTCATCAGAGGTGACCACAGCTGTGTCGATTGAGATCCTGTCAGAGCTTTCAAACAGAGACTTAAACAGCAGACTAGAAGCAGCCAGAACTACTTTGTGGGCCAAGTGTGGTGCACCTTCCACCAAAATGGTGCAGTCACAAAACTGGCCCTCTTTTCTCAAGGCTTGCAGCTGCTGGAGGAGTTGCCTGCTGTAGTTTGGGAGTTCCATCGCACCTGTGCAGGTAGAAGTGGAATACTCAATGTACGGATATGAAATTTAAGCTTTGCCACAGCACAGAAGTTACATCTGTTCAGATCTGTCCAGGGTGTTTTATGGGACTGGGTGTCATGGCTAGCTGCCTGTTTGGTTGGGACAGAAAGATTATATAGCTGGGTTGGGTAAATGAAGATGCGCCATAATGTTTTTTGAAAACTCCTGGCTAACTAGCTAGCAATGGATTTACGGTGACAATATGTACACTGTAATTGACAGAAACGCATCAAGTCATCAGACCAGTTTATGGTCAATCTTGCTACATTAACTAGCTAGCTAGTTTTCTGATTTACCATGTTGTTAACTACATATCAAACTGACTGTGGCTATTCCACGAAGACTAGCTTCATAAGACTTTAACCCTAGCTAAATATATAAATAAGAAAAAATGTAACACAAATAGCTAGCTAGAACCTTCCTCTCAACTCGTTCCAGCTCTACAAACAATTAAATTAAATCGACTTCCTCTTTACCTTCGAAGATATTCAAATAATCCGGCTCTTTATTTAAACTCCATCGAAGGACAACATTTCGGGAGGCAATAAAGATTGCACATTTTGAAAATGGCGACGGTTAGGTGTGTTAATGCGCATGCTCCAAAATTTATACCCGTTCCAATGACCGTAAAGTTGTATACAGCTACCTGCTATGGTCCGGACCAAATAAATTTAGAGTAGGCTGTATCTCTGAACATTTCACAAACGCAAATATTCAACACATCGAACAACGTTTCTCTTTACATTTTTAATATTTCGAACAAAATTTAAACTCTGTGAAGGTAGGGGTGGACGAAACTGCAAATACGGTAGAATATCATATTGTATGCAGACCTAATAATGTTTTGTTGCAACTTCTAGATGCTACCATGTGAAAAATATAGGCATAATTGACACGTCATGCTTAGATGATTCAATACCCAGTTGATGCTAGGTGCAGCACTTTATTAGTACAAAAGTAAACAAATGAGGCAACACTAGTCAATCAAATGATCCCAAGCAATCACACACATCTCAGCAGCCAGTCGAGGTGTTTTGTGGTGTGGCTGAAGCCTGCAGAGTTCTACGGGCCATCTCAAGAGCCCCCTCCTTGGTTTTGTTTCCCCCAATGAAGCCACTGGCATGAACAAACACACAGTCTGGGATTCCACTGAGCTGGGACAAGTCGTCATCCCTGACTCCACGCCACTCCTCCAGCAATGACAGTCTAAACATGGAGACACAGTCGTTAAACATAAATATATGAATTTCAGAACATAATTATGGAGAAGTCTCATGAGTCCATCAGGGGGGTAAATTCACACTATATCCTAAATTCCTCCTTCATTCTACAACAGGGATGGGCAACTGGCGGGCCGCGGGCCGCACTGAGTGAGGACGCGGGCCGCCAGTTGCCCATCCCTGCAAATAGATCAATAATAATTTAATAATTAAAAGAAAAAAACCCGATGGAGCAGGACTTTTTTGTTCTTGTCACGTAGGGCTACGCCCCCCTCTCCCGTGTCGGTGTTCTTCCTTGCCCGGTTATCGCGCCCTGCATGTCTGTTGCCCTGGGTTCCCTCTGTCTGTCACGCCCGTGTCGTCATTGTGTTCAGTTGTGTCTAGTTTAGTCCTGTGTACTTGTATCTCTGTGTTTCACCCGTTGTCGGTTATTTGTGGTTTGTTCGGTTATGTGGATTATCTGTCATCGCTGTTCTGGTATTTTCCGTCTCCGTTGTGTTTCTCCGTTGTGAATGGCTGTCCTGTTACAACTCCTGCCTCTCCTGTTGACCACTTGGACGGCTCTCCCGTTTTGACCCGTGCCTGTACAAACGACTTCGCTTATGGAATTCCACCTATTAAATCTCACTCTTCTCAGCGTTTGTGTCCGCCTCCTCGCTCCGCAGCGCGCTACGCGTTACAGTTCTTTGGTATGAAGGAGTTCAAATTCCTTTTTGCACTTTTTTATTAAGCAAATGTTTTCTTTGTTGCTTATTAAGGACATGTTAATGCATTTATATGCAGAAAATAGATGTATGTTGGTGCAATAAACATACAGATCTGAATTCATTTAAAATGTGTTCTTATTGAGAATAATTTGTAATGTCATATCCAATTATTTGAAGTGTGTGGTCATGTGGCCCTCCAATAATAGTGCTGAAAAAAATTTGGCCCTCTTTATCATGGAAGTTGCCCATCCCTGTTCTACAAAATGATAAATTAATGCCCATTGCATCCTAGAATTAGTGGATTGAAACTTCACTGCTTCCTGTAGGTGATCTTGAAATAAACAACATGAAGATGCAGTTTGAGAATAGCCATTCAGTTTTTCACCACAGGAGGTGATTATTGGATGGCATGCTGACCAGAAGTGAGACTGATGTATAAAAACACCACTAACCCTGCTGTGCTTTTATGCTACACAACTGACTCCCAAACACACACTCACTAATGATTATACAGCACGAACAGACACGATCGAACATTTTGGCAGCATAGCTAAAACAATGGCTAACGGAAAACAGGAGACCAAGTTGGGACACAAAAGTGTGTTTGAACCCACTGCATCTCTGCCAGCCGTACCTGTTCTGAAATGTGTTGATCCCTGCCGGTACACACTGGATTCTCCACTGGCCGCTCTGGTCTGGATAGAGCACAAATTTGATGGGCACTTCTACTTTCAGCTCTTTTTCCAGGGAGAAGAGATGCTCTTTCCAGGGGCATCCACCTTGGGCCAGCACAACCACCTCTCCAGTGGGGTCCACCTAAACATCAGCACCTCCCTCAGTAACCAGCATGTCTCAAGGCCACATCACCACATTGAGGTGCTATACATCAGGCTCAATGATTTGTCAACGCTGAAAGGTGAAAAGTCTCTTTCAGGTAGATGAAGCTATCCAACCTGTAGGTGTCTAATTGGTTACCTTATGCCTGGTCTGAATAGCATCCTCCACCAGCCCTCGTGCTGGGAGCCATGCATTCTGATAGTAATCCAGCCGGTCTAAGAACTCCGCTTCCACCAGGGCCATGGCTTTGTGAAAACCCTCCTATCACACAAGAACTTCGTGAGATGCAATACTGTGCTTGAACCGAAACATACAACAGTGAAATTAGTAGCCATCAACAATATACAGGGGCAGTCATGGCCTGGTGGTTAGAGAACTGGTCTTGTGACCAAAGGGTTGTGGGTTCGATTCCCAGACCTGAGGCCATGACTGAGGTGCCCCTGAGCAAGGCCCTTAACCCTCAATTGCTCACTTGTATAAAAATGAAATAAAAATATAAGTCGCTCTGGATAAGGGCGTCTGCCAAATGTCATAAATGTAAATGTAATATTGTATATGAGTTAACAGGGGTTTGGATAGAAGATTTTTCTCCATATTAGGTGACCATCAATCCACAAATTTTAGTAAACCTAATCAGTTACTTCTGGTTGCCTAGTACTTATATAAAGACATTATGAGGAGTGCATGATCTAGTATAGAACCAGGAGAAACTATCTTTGAAACTATCTATGAAAGTATCTGCTAGTAATGAGTAAATCTTAACGAAACTAATGACCTAGTCATCACAAACCTCTGTGTCCTGGCATTTACTGTTCCACCGTGGGTTAAGATGGCTGATCCGAGCACTAAGGGTGGTGCTGATGGTGTATCGAGCCTCTCCGTCACACTGAGAAATCCCATTATCCACCGCATCCACCTCCTCCACAAAGTTCTCATACAGCTGAAACACAGTCATTCCTCCACAGAATTAAGGCCAGTCATTAGGAGTTATGTAAAATGAACCGACCCAAAAATGAAAATATAATGACACTAAAGTAATTTGCATGTGCCATTGAATATACTAGTGTATTACTATTGTGTCATTTATATAGATTTTAATGTTTTATTTGCAAGTTAATTTATGTGATGGTAACTCATTTTTATTGTATAAGCATTAATCATATATTCTTATATATTAAAGAGCAAATTTGTCAGTGTAAAATTCACCTTTTATTTAATTCAGGCCATAAAAGTGGACACACAGAAAAATTCTCCAATTTAAAATTCAAATGTCAACAGTTCAGGCTTTCAGGTGAAATAATGAAAGTAAAAAAAATAGCAGGGATTGGTGCTGTGTGCAACACCTGTATAGTGATATCCTATGGTCACTTTTCTTTTATGAATGTCATTAAGGTAAAATCATAGTCAATGCTAACAGTCCCCATAGACCCTGAAGTTTTCATAATGTTTAAACTCAAGGTCAAGCCTATTGGAGTCAGCGAGTTTTAATAAAATCTAACCTTCCCATAGAGGGTCTCCAGCTCTCTGCTGTCCTCTGATAGGTGCGTTAGGCTGGAAAGTATTCGTCGACCAAAGTGAAGATACACCAAACCAGCTGAGCTCAGTTTGGTAACCCATGGCTTCTCTGGGCATAAGCTGTTAAAGGTTTCCACAAAGCTCCTGGGAATAGAAAACTCCTAAGTAAACATACAGCTTTTCACCGTTATTCCTAACAACATGTACAGGAATTTATCAGAGTTAACATCGGATGTTAATTTAAAAACTGAAAACAGCTCTACAGATCCACCTATACAGGCAACATAGGCTATAATGTCACTGCATTTCTTAGAGATGAAAACGAAAACTGGCGAAAAATAAACCAACATTTAATACAAATGTTTATCCTGCTGTTACATTTTTGTGGAATAAAACCTAGACAGGCGTGAGTAGCACCTCTGGTGATGGTCGTAACGGTGTTGGCTTGGATCATACACTCCCCCAACGTCCACGACAACATCACATTTGGCCAGCTCCGCCGGGTCTCGGGTCCGGCTCACTTCTGCATCCTAGTGGGGGTCATTTTTAAACACAGGACAGCACATTTTAACAACGCTTAGCTTACGTTACCTTGCCATGACAGTTGCCATTATCTTTAAACGAAGGTTAGCTGCTTGTCACCTTGTATTCCGGGAGCTGACGCAGAAAATAACACGCCAAAACCTCGTCACAGTGAAAAGTTCCGTTGTGTGTACCGATTTTAACAGAAGCCATTTTCTCTAAACAAGGTCTTTTCGCTAATTGCATGTATTGTCTCTGTGGCGTGAAGGTGTGCGAGCCTGTTGACGCAATCTTACATG
Organism: Brachyhypopomus gauderio; assembly: GCF_052324685.1. Lineage (NCBI taxonomy): Eukaryota > Metazoa > Chordata > Actinopteri > Gymnotiformes > Hypopomidae > Brachyhypopomus > Brachyhypopomus gauderio. The sequence goes on along the minus strand of NC_135211.1, from coordinate 24,450,855 downwards.
AACACTGTGAAACAAGTCTGTAGTTTCTGTGAATGTAATATGCAAACGATTGTGTGCTTCTCATGGATGGAGGAAACCAAAAAGTCATGAAAATCCCATCGAGCGTGTGTAGCATCGACGAATGAGCACTCTTCTTCTTCCGTAGTCAAGTAGTCAAGATACACACAATGCGCGCATATCACCCTCTACTGTCCCACAGCGGAATTAGTTTTCAACAAGTATCCTAAAAAAAGGATAAATATATATATATATATATATATATATATATATATATATATATATATATATATATATATATATATATATATATATATATATGCAGAGTCAATCACTACAGACATCCAAACTTCATGTGGCCTTCAGATGAGCTCAAGAACACAAGAACACAGTGCACAGAGAGCTTCATGGAATGGTTTTCTATGGTCGAGCTGCAGCATCCAAGCCAAACATCACCAAGTGCAACGCAAAGCGTCTGATGCAGTGGAGGCACGTTCTCTAGAGTGACGAATCACACTTCCCCATCTGGCAATCTGATGGACGAGTCTGGGTTTGGCGGTTGCCTAAAGTTTGGTGGAGGGGGGATTAGGTGTGGGTTGTTTGTCAGAAGCTGGGCTTGGCTCCTTAGTTCCAGTGAAAGGAACTCTGAATGCATCAGCATACCAAGACATTCCATGCTCCCAACTTTGAGGGAACAGTTTGGAGCTGGCCCCTTCCTCTTCCAACATGACTGTGCACCAGTGCACAAAGGTCCATAAAGACATGGATGACAGAGTCTGGTGTGGATGAACTTAACTGGCCTGCACAGAGTCCTGTCTTAGAGAAGGACACTTGTAAAGCAACTTTAGATAAGTGGTATATTATTTTTTGGTTGATGCCATCCTATTTCATCCAGAGTATTGGGTGTAAACTCAAAAGCACAGAAGATAAAAACCAACATTGGAACTTCTGCACATGACGTCTTAGTTCTGTAGTCTATTGTGCTGAATACCTGTCTAGAGAAAAACAACGCCCCCTCAAACACATCACTTTGCCATTTCTACATGGGCAGTAACAAATTTAATGTTTCTTTGAGCATTTAAATAGCATAATCTGCAAAATGGTAAGAATAACTGACAACAGTATTTAATAATCATTCAGAACTTTCATGAGAAAAAAAATTATGAACTTTATCCATTGTTACCAAGGCAATACATATTTATATTGCCATATTAGTTCCAGAGATACTGAGACAGAAGCCATGTGGAGTAGACTAGAAAGAAAAAGGAATCAGTGAAAATGTTTTCTGTAAAAATGTCTTTAGAACTGTATTCTACATTTTTGTGTAGAATCCTTACTGGAACATTACTGGTAATCATACTCGACCTGTAGAAGCAATAGAGCAAGCCATGGCTATAGTGATGTAATCAGTGAAGTGTGAAGTGTTGGCTCTTATCTTGTGGATTAACAGAAACACTCACGTGGTATATATATTGGGGTCAGACAGAAACATAGGAAGCTTACTTTGCATACTTGTTGTGGTTGTTTTGTGTTCATGTATAAAAGTTTCACCAAAATGATGCTTACGGTTGGGATGCTTATGTTTCTGTTTCTTAAGTGCTTACAAACTATTTTTGAAACATCATACATTTCAAAAAACATTTGAAAGCCATGTAAAGCGGCACAGTGCAGATTATATACTTACAAACATAACCTGCTGTTTTAATTTTGTTTTTTTAAATAAATATTTACTCAAACGTATTCTCTCTGTGGAAAGCAGCTTCAAATTGCTATAAAACAAATTGCTATCTGTTCCACAATTATCACAAATAATGAACTCAGTCAGTTAGATATGACGTCAAAAATACCATTAATATTGCACTTAATATTAAAATCAGCAAAAAATTGTATCATTTAATAAAATACTTAACAATTAGACATCAACTAAGTCAGATAAGTAAACGTAAAATAATTGATATTTAATAAATAATTGTCTCGTATGTAAACAGCTCTCTCGTTTGTAATCAATGTGACCTAATTTCGGACGTTTTGGATAACACTGAAAAATCACATCACAAACTTAATTGATTACTTGTGCTGTTGGAATAATGGACACATTAGAGTTGTCTCTGTGCGTATCTAAATGTGTAATAAAGACATTTTAGCGCTCGTCACTGAGCCGAATGTAATTCACGGCGGCTTATATGTACTGTAAAGGCTACTACATTTAAATACAGGCGAATTTATAATCAGTATGAACCTGCTGGTCCGACCCAGGAAGCAAGCAACGCCCAATACTCTGTTTCTGTGTTACACACACACACACACACACACACACACACACACACACACACACACACACGCACACACACGCACACACACGCACACACACACACACTCTTCCCCACCCCCATCAGAGAGCATCACTACCACCATCCTCCTTCACTGAAACATTTTCGTCATATCCCGCCTCTCGCTTATATCGACTCGGGTCAGACCAGTTTTCCGCACGATAAATTCTGCAAAGGTTGTGTTCGGTGCGAACCTTTAGGAGACAATTAGACTGAACTGTCATCCACGATCATAATATATCTGTCGTCCGTTGCCTGGGACTCATCACGAATGCTGAAGAGCTGTGGTACCCCTAAACACTATGGAAACAAAAGTGGATAAACGAACGGAGGGATTTATTAATCACTTAAAATTCTAGTAAGTAGCTATCTATAAAGTAGAGGAATGAAAAAATACCCGATCTGTTTTGCTGCTAATCGCACATCTTTCTTTATTTTATTTTTATTTATTTCTCTTTTTAAGATGGGCAACCGATGTAAGCGACAACTATATAGAAATGGTTTACAGTGACACTGCTGTAAGCAATCCTAGACTCACAGAAGATTCGTAAAATGCAGGCATCTGCTGAGCCTTTCATTAAGCCTGTATTTGTTGGATTAGAACTTGGCTTGATTTCAGTTCAGTTAATTTTCAGATGCAGGCAGCCGTTTGTAATCAGTTTGAGCTCATTTCTGACGTCTTGGATGACACAGAAAAATATAATAAAAAATATCAAAAATTTAAAATATAACACAGTGCACAACCATTTGTTTGTGAATTTTATCATGCAGGTTCCAAAATAAAGGTATGTCATAATTCACGGTCAAACAAACTTCTTCTAAGCATCACAAACATTAGAGTTGACTCTGTGGGTATCTAAATATGTAATAAAGACATTTTACCGCTCATCACTGAGCCGAATGTAATTCAGATGTCGTCAAACACTTCATGAAGTCAGACCAAGAACTGGAGTGCAAACATTTAACATCTTAGTATGTGTTAAGACGCCTGTTAAGTACAGAACAACTGCATGAAACTATTTCACTTCCTATTATGCAGGTTATATAAATGTTCATTAGTGATGAACAATTAAGTTCTTTAGATGTGTTTATTTTATTTCTCTCTGAAAGAAGTTAGTGCTAAAGACAAGTTAGGGTGACACTAGAATATCTATCAAGCTGTTGTCTGTATCTGGGTCCCATGTTGATCTCTAATACCTTTCTTTTTATGGTCACTGTTACTGAAGGTCCTGCTCTTCATTTCATCTGACCTCGGCAAAGCTCAAACCAAAAAGAAAGCGTCTTTCTCATGGCCTGCGTTCATGACAGCCGCCCAACATCACCATGTCTTCTGAGTTTCTCCGTGCCCATCCCCGAGCAGACCTTCCGTGACCTGGACTCACCCGCCTGCACCCCAGAGTCGGACCTGACTCCCACACAGTGTGTCCTCCGCAATGTGATCTCCATTGACACAGGCCAGCCTCGTGGAGAAGGCCACAGCCCCACCCCCAGCGAGGACGCCCAGGAACACTTCGCCAACAGTGTGCTTAAACTCCGCGAGAACGACGGGGGTCGAGCAGGAGTGGAAGCCCAGAGCCCAGAGGCCAGAGTACAGAGTACAGAGTACAGAGCCCAGAGTACAGAGTACAGAGTACAGAGTACAGCTCTCACATTCTCTCATACTGGTCACTGAAATATCTAACACGGCACCTCATGGCAAAGAACTCTCTGAGGATATTAACAGATGAATTGTTATCCTACATGAAGATGACCAAGGCTACAAGAAGATCGCCAACACCCTGAAACTGAGCTGCAGCACAATGACCAAGATCATCCAGCGTTTTAAAAGAGCAGGGTCCACTCAGAACAGACCTCGCGTTGGTCATCCAAAGAAGCTGAGTGCACGTGCTCAGCGTCACATCCAAATGCTGTCTTTGAAAGATCGGCGCAGGAGTGCTGTCAGCATTGCTGCAGAGACTGAAGGGGTGGCGGGTCATCCTGTCAGTGCTCAGACCATACGTCGCACACTACAGCAGATCGGTCTGCATGGCTGTCACCCCAGAAGGAAGCCTCTTCTGAAGTCTGTACACAAGACAGCCCGCAAACAGTTTGCTGAAGACATGTCAACAAAGGACATGGATACCTGGAACCATGTCCTGTGGTCTGATGAGACCAAGTGTTTGTGTTCAGATGGTCTCAAACATGGAGGCAGTCAGGTGAGGAGTACAAAGATAGGTGTGTCATGCCTACAGTCCTTCATGGTGTTGGGAGTGACCTGGTGTTGGGCTGCATGAGTGCAGCAGGTGTTGGGGAGTTACATTTCATTGAGAGAGACATGAACTCCAATATGTACTGTAAAATACTGAAGCAGAGCATGATCCCTCTCTCCAGAAACTGGGTGGCAGGGCAGCAGAGTTCCAGCATGATAATGACCCCAAACACACCTCTTAAGACCATCACTGGTTTATTAAAGAGGCTGAGGGTAAAGGTGATGGACTGGCCAAGTGTGTCTCCAGACCTAAACCCAATAGAACATCTTTGGGGCATCCTGAAGCAGAAGGTGGAGGAGCGTAAAGTCTCGAATATTCACCAGCTCCGTGATGTCGTCATGGAGGAGTGGAAAAGCATTCCAGTGGCAACCTGTGAAGCTCTGGTAAAGTCCATGAGCAGGAGAGTTCAGGCAGTTCTGGAAAATAATGGTGGCCACACAAAATATTGACACTTCAGGAACTTTCACTAAGGCGTGTTGTCACTTTTGTTGCCAGTGGTTTAGACATTAATGGCTGTATATCGATTTATTTTGAGGCAAGATTAAATTGACACGGTTATATAAGCTGCACACAGACTACTCTTCATTGTGTCAAAGTGTCATTTTGTCAGTGTTGTCCCATGAAAGGATATACTTAAATATCTGCAGAAATGTGAGTTGTGTACTCACTTTTTTGATACACTATACATACACAGTAAGTAAAACTTTATTTATATAGCACTTTTCTAGAGTCGCTCACAAAATGCTTTACAAAAATGCTTACAAGTACAGAGCAATACAGTATAATTTAAATATATTATTATCCTATAGATAAAAAATTTATACACATCAATATATAAATACATATACATCACCAGGTTATATTAATGGCACCCAGGTTGTCTATTTCTCTGCAATTTGTGTGTAGTTTTTTAAAACTTTCTTTAGTCCTAATACACAAGCACACATGCCATCCTCCTTCCTATTTCCCCTTGAGTGCCCTGCTTACCCTCGTTAAAATGTGAGCTGTGTCTACCATATCGTGACTCATTCTACGGTCACCATCTAATATTACAGCTTCTGACTTCACATAGCCTATTGAGGATTCTGTTGCCAGGGCAACCTCCCCCTTCTCCATCACCCTCCCTCTTCCCATCAGGTACCATGTGACTTTCAGGAAGGCATCGTCTGGTCATTTTATTATTATTAACTCTTCATTGTCTTGAATCTCTAAACAATTTATATTACTCTAAAGACATTTTACAGCTAGCATGAATTTTTGTTGCATTTTAAGGTTTCCTTCTGAATACATTTAGAATGAACATTTAATGATGATATTAAATTCTGATAATGAATAAGAATACAAATGCATTAATATATATGGGAAATTGTCATTTTGAGTGGTACGTAATTATGTGAATAATTATAGAGGAAACTGATCAAGGATATTTTACAAATGCCAAGCTAAATGTATGCATTTTAAGAAGAAACAATATTTCTGTTCAACGGAATGGTTTAAGTTAAAAAAGCCATTTCTGTGTTTTAGCACAGGCACTACATACATCAGGAGAAGTTATTGCTTGTTGAAAAGTTACTGCAAGTTTCCATTACCGTGGATGAGAAGGTGTCTTAGAGATGGACACTTGTACAGCAACTTTAGATAAGTTGTATATTATTTTTTGCTTGATGCCATCCTATTTCATCCAGAGTATCTTTGGGTGTAAACTCAAAAGCACAGAAGATAACAAACAACATTGGAACTACTGCCCATGACATCTTAGTTCTGTAGTCTATTGTGCTGAATACCTGTCTAGAGAAAAGCCACGCCCCCTCAAACACATCACTTTGCCACTTCTAAATAGGCAGCAGCAAATTTAATGTTTCTTTGAACATTTAAATAACATAATCTGCTAAATGTAATAAAATAGCCGACAACAGTATTTAATTATCATTCAGAACTTTTGTGAGAAAAAAATTAACTTTATCCATTGTTACCAAGGCAATACATATTTATATTGCCATATTAGTTCCAGAGATACTGACACAGAAGCCATGTGGAGTGGCAAAAGAATGAAAGCATTTTACCTTACTGGTAATCATACCTGAACCGTAGCAGTAATACAGCAAGTCATGGCTATAGAGTTTGTTTTTTAATGGACTATTAAATCTGAATAATTATGGTCAAACCATACATGCTCCCTTCCATAACATATACCAACAATCAGCTTCTCTCACGCATTTAATAGGGCTCTACTCTGACATTTGTGGATGATGTCATCAGTTCTGGATAATGAAGTGTTGGCTCTTATCTTAGGGATTAACAGAAACACTCACGTGGTATATATATTAGGGTCAGACAGAAACATAGGAAGCTCGAACTTTGCATACTTGTTGTGGTTGTTTTGTGTTCATGTATAAAAGTTTCACTAAAGTGATTTTTACGGTTAGGTTAACAAAAAATGTTTGTGTTTCTTAAGTGCTTACAAACTATTTTTGAAACTTCATACATTTCCAAAAACATTCGAAAGCCCTGTAAATTTGCACAGTGTAGATTATAAGTTTACAAACATAACCCGCTGCTTTAATTTAGGTATTTTTAGAAATATTTACTCAAACATATTCTCTCTGTGGAAAGCTGCTTCAGATTGCTATAAAGCAGTCTGTTCCACAATTATCACAAATAATGAACTCAGTCAGTTAGATATGACATAAAAATGCCATTAATATTGCAATTAATATTAAAATAAACAAAAAGTTGTATTGTAAATGTATAGGATATATAAATGTATACATGTATATTGTAAATGTATATATATGTAAACAGCTCTCCTGTTTGTAATCAATGCGACCTCATTTCCGACATTTTGTATAACACTGAAAAATATAATTAAAAAAAAAATGAAAATATGATACATTACACGACCATTTGTTTGTGAATTTTATCACGCAGGTTCCAAAATGCAGGTATGGTATCATTTACGGTCAAACACACTTCTTCTAAGCATCACAAACTTAATTGATTACTTGTGCTGTTGGAATAATGGACATATTAGAGTTGTCTCTGTGCGTATCTAAATGTGTAATAAAGACATTTTAGCGCTCGTCACTGAGCCGAATGTAATTCACGGCGGCTTATATGTACTGTAAAGGCTACTACATTTAAATACAGGCGAATTTATAATCAGTATGAACCTGCTGGTCCGACCCAGGAAGCAAGCAACGCCCAATACTCTGTTTTTGTGTTACACACACACACACACACACACACACACACACACACACACACACACACACACACACACACACACACACACACACGCACACGCACGCACACACACTCTTCCCCACCCCCATCAGAGAGCATCACTACCACCATCCTCCTTTACTGAAACATTTTCGTCATATCCCGCCTCTCGCTTATATCGACTCGGGTCAGACCAGTTTTCCGCACGATAAATTCTGCAAAGGTTGTGTTCGGTGCGAACCTTTAGGAGACAATTAGACTGAACTGTCATCCACGATCATAATATATCTGTCGTCCGTTGCCTGAATATTTGTTGTTACGTTATCTGTTACCAAGAAAATAAACAGCATCATATCTATTGTACGGGACTCATCACGAAGGCTGAAGAGCTGTGGTACCCCTAAACACTGCTGGAAACAAAAGTGGATAAACGAACGGAGGGATTTATTTATCACTTAAAATTCTAGGTAAATGGTAAGTATCTATAAAGTACAGGAATGAAAAAATGTTTCTGTTTTGCTGCTAATCGCACGTCTTTTAGTCTTTAGTTTATTTAAACCATAAGATGGACAACCGATGTAAGCGACAACTGGATAGAAATGGTTTACAGTGACACTGCTGTAAGCAATCCTACATCACAGAAGATTCGTAAAATGCAGGCATCTGCTGAGCCTTTCATTAAGCCTGTATTTGTTGGATTAGAACTTGGCGTGATTTCAGTTCAGTTGGGAATTCTCAGATGCGGGCTGTTGGTGTCATTTGAACTAAAAGTTCATTCGTTCAAACACAGCAGCCTCCAAACGTCTGAGGCTATTTTATCAATAATTAGGCTATCGATTTTTTCTCATTTGATGCTTATTATATAAAGCAATTTGAAACAAATTAATAAAACACATATTTTTGCGTTTTCTGAACATCGTGTTTGCATTTGCTTATTTTTATATTATTGTAATGTTTTGTGTATCATTCAAGAGGCAATATATGTATGTATGTCTCTAACAGGGTTAACGCCTAAGCCTTAATGCTAACTCTGTCCTTTATGTGTCATTATTGCTAGTGCGTTCTCTTTGATAGAAGACCTGTTTCAATATTTTCTAACTTTATGATAATTTTATTGAAATTTTGTACTCGGTTTGAAGGCAAACTATGCCCCCAAATTCCTAAAACTACACCACATTCATTCATGATGGTGCACTTACTCAGGCCTTTAGACTGTACATTCACCACCTACCATATCAGAAAAGCAGACCTTACACCTACATACACTCTTTTTAGGTGAATTTAGCTGCATTTTAGGTGATGGTACACTTTATTAGTAAACAATTACAGGCAGCCATGTTGCCATGCCTAATTTGTAAACTACCCACTTCATGACTGGTCAATTTCAATCCACATGGTCAGTATTGATCGGATGCTAAATGGGGGTGGACCATTCTTAACACAGCACATACATTGACATGGAACGTGCTAATATCAGACCCAGCAGTCCTGCTGTCTTTAAATCTGCCAGTGTCATTTCTGGGTGGACAGTCATTGTACAATGCTACTCAAAACTATTCAATTAGTTATGTGGACAGAAACTGACCATGAATGAAGATTTGGAAACTTGATAGCCTAATACAAATTGTTTACTGTTTATTACATGGTACTTCTAATTAGAAGTGGTTAATGAATCTGTCCTATACTAAAATGCTTTATATTTGATGATTTGTGTGATAACATTGGGATCCATCTCTGCTAAATTGTATATGCATTTATTTACTATGCAACAGAATTTGTTCTTCCTTCAGTCTAAATATCAGTGAATGAATATGCAAACTTTAAAGAGGTTTTCAGTTTGTCACTGGTTTATGATCCTGTTCAGGATCGAGTGATGCAGTAGCATCTTACTTTATATGCAGAGACAAAAAAGGTCCATTCAAAAATGCTGGTATTGTGGCTAATGCTAGACAACATGGGAGGCCATGTGAGCAGAGAATAAGATGCAGTATCACATTTGACGATACATGTTTCTGCTTCAGCTGTCGTGAAACACATGAAGTCAGACCAAGAACTGGAGTGCAAACATTTAACATCTTAGTATGTGTTAAGACACATTGTTAAGTACAGAACAACTGCATGAAACTATTTCACTTCCTATTACGCAGGTTATATAAACGTTCATTGGAAATGAACAATTAAGTTCTTTAGATGTGTTTATTTTATTTCTCTCTGAAAGAAGTTAGTCCTAAAGACAAGTTAGGGTGACACTAGAATATCTATCAAGCTGTTGTCTGTATCTGGGTCCCATGTTGATCTCTAATACCTTTCTTTTTATGGTCACTGTTACTGAAGGTCCTGCTCTTCATTTCATCTGACCTCGGCAAAGCTCAAACCAAAAAGAAAGCGTCTTTCTCATGGCCTGCGTTCATGACAGCCGCCCAACATCACCATGTCTTCTGAGTTTCTCCGTGCCCATCCCCGAGCAGACCTTCCGTGACCTGGACTCACCCGCCTGCACCCCAGAGACGGACCTGACTCCCACACAGTGTGTCCTCCGCAATGTGATCTCCATCGACACAGGCCAGCCTCGTGGAGAAGGCCACAGCCCCACCCCCAGCGAGGACGCCCAGGAACACTTCGCCAACAGTGTGCTTAAACTCCGCGAGAACGACGGGGGTCGAGCCGAAGCGGAAGCCCAGAGCCCAGAGGCCGGGCCCATCGTGCCAGGACACCACGGCAGGCTACAGTGTCACCCAGGAGGAGCAGGAGGCTTCCTGGAGGGTCTCTTTGGGTGTCTGAAACCTGTGTGGACTATGATTGGCAAGGCATACTCCACAGAACACAAACATAATAATGATGGTAAGACATGGTTTTGTAATGCTAATTTACCATGACAGGCAGAGGCAACTTTGTCCACTGCAAACTCATTCTTAAAAAAAATATGAATTTCTAGTTCTTCAGCTTCATCATTGTTTTAGTCATTGTTCCAAATTGACTGGCCTTTGTTTTTTTGGTTTGTGTCCCACCTGTTAATTCCTCTGTCTTTCTCTCTCAGACTTGTGGGAGGTGCCCTTTGAAGAAATCTCGGATTTACAGTGGGTCGGCAGTGGGGCTCAGGGAGCAGTCTTTTTAGGGAAGTTCCACGGAGAGGAGGTAGCTGTTAAGAAAGTCAGGAACATCAGGGAAACGGACATCAAACACCTCCGCAAGCTGAAGCACCCCAACATCATCACCTTCAAGTGAGGACCAAACAATTCTTCCATTTTAACAAACACACTTACATTTGAATCCAGCTCGGATGGCTAATTTTTACGAGTTTTGATATCTTGCACCATTTTTCCATCAACAAAGACGCCAGGGCCCCACCCTTTGGCCGCTTGCATCACAGGTTCATTGGTTCCAGGACTGCAGGTTTATGGTACCAGAATGAACCAACGGGGCAAGAACACAACCATCAAGATTATGGGGCTGAGAACCGTTTATTTGTGGAAGCGTTTTCGATTTTGGCACTGGCTCCAGTTCCGGCTCCACGCCAATGCAAAAGTGCTATTATTTATAGGCATATTGACTTCAGCACCATGAATATATATTGCACTTTTTAAAATGCATCCCTACAGTGACAGGAACTGTATTATTTTCACAGTGTCATATAAGTTGAGAGAAAATCTTATTATTCACATGCTGGAATGTTGTTGTCACAACAAAATAGATTTCTGTTAGAATTTTTAAGTGCAAAAAACCCACAACCCTGTTGTCTTTTCTGCTGCAGGGGCATTTGCACGCAGGCTCCATGTTACTGTATTATCATGGAGTACTGCGCGCAGGGTCAGCTCTACGAGGTGCTACATGGAGGTAGAAAGGTCACACCTTCACTGCTGATAGAGTGGTCCATGGGCATCGCAGGTGGCATGAACTACCTGCATCTCCACAAAATCATCCACAGAGACCTCAAATCCCCAAAGTGAGTGCCATCGTTTCAGTGGACATCTTTGAATTGAACTGCACTGGATCAACTGAAAATCATTTTACCTTGAAATCTGTTTCAGCATGCTGATTACATATGACGACCTGGTGAAGATCTCAGACTTTGGCACCTCCAAGGAACTGAGTGACAAGAGCACAAAGATGTCTTTTGCTGGTACGGTGGCCTGGATGGCCCCAGAAGTAATCCGAAATGAGCCTGTGTCTGAAAAGGTTGACATTTGGTAAGCGGTGATCAAATGTAGAACAATGTTCCTGTGAGATGCCTCTGTTTAACTGAAATAAATGAAAAATAAATAATACATAAATAAATACATTCTATCTTGTGAAAGTAATAATAGTTATAGAAATGATTGTAAAATGCTTTATCTATCCATGACTGCTCTTCTGCTTGTTGTAGGTCATTTGGCGTTGTACTTTGGGAGATGCTAACAGGAGAGGTGCCATACAAAGACGTAGATTCATCCGCCATTATCTGGGGGGTTGGAAATAACAGTTTACAGCTGCCTGTGCCAGACAGCTGCCCTGATGGCTTCAAGATTCTTCTGAAACAGTGCTGGTGAGACTGAGACAGTGCTGGTGAGACTGAGACAGTACTGGTGAAACAGAGACAGTGCTGGTGAGACTGAGACAGTACTGGTGAAACAGAGACAGTGCAGGTGAGACTGAGACAGTACTGGTGAAACAGAGACAGTGCTGGTGAGACTGAGAGTATTGGTGAGACTGAGAGGGCTGGTGAGACTTGAGAGAGTGCTGGTGAGACTGAGACACTGCTGTTGAGAGACATTGCTGGTGAAATTTGAAACAGTGCTGGTGGGAGACAGAAGTGCTGGTTGTACAGTATGCACACAAAGAGTATAGGACCTTCGTAGCATTACAGAATTGTGAAATGATGATCCCTGAAACATTAAATCAAAAATGATACATTTGATCCAAAATTAAAAATTAAATAAATGAAATACACTCTAGAAAATACAACCTCATGGTTTGCTACTGACTTATTTGAGTAAAAGACAGCCTCAAAAGGTCACTATCGGTTATACCCCTGAATATCAGCAAATTATTTGATTTTGCTTTGTGATGAAAAAGGTGTAAAAGTTGAGGAAGAGGCTTCCTTTCATAATTACTGTACTTGTCATTGTTTATCAATTTCTCAGGAACTGCAAGCCTAGAAACAGACCTTCTTTCCGGCAGATTCTCCTCCATTTGGACATAGCCTCAGCGGATGTCTTGTCCACCCCCCAGGAGACCTATTTTAAATCTCAGGTAGTGCCATGTCTCATTGGGATCACTTAGGGTCTCTGAATTCTGTTTCTTTACAACCTGTCACAAATGCACTCTCAAGGTTCACTCATAAATATTTAAGATATCTGCAGGCTGTGATTGAGTTTTTGATTTCAAATTATGCTCTATAATTGAAATATAACTAGTGAAATAGTGGCATATAGGGATGTAGGAATGTGTTTCAAAATAAAAGTCTTTTCTGCAAAGGGGTCAAATAAGGAGTTACTGCCATGCCTGTCATAACACAGTCAGGTGTCTGGTGATGTGCCTTTAGGCCGAGTGGAGAGATGAAGTGAAACAGCACTTTGAGAAGATCAAGTCTGAAGGCACCTGCTTGCACCGACTTGACGAGGAACTTATCCTCAGACGTAAGGAGGAACTGAGGTGAGCAATCCCCATCATGAAGGAAAGGAACAGTAATCAAAAACGAGAAAGAAAAATCAAATAAACTTCATGCAGATAAAGTTCTGAGAAACCCAAATATGGATTTTGTATCTGTGTTAGTGACAATGGATAGGATTTAAAGGAATAGAAAGAAAAATTTTTACTGAACTAAATGTTCCATTTAAAATGGGGTGATACTCTAAGGAAACTTTAACAGATTAAAATGACGGACGGTGTGATGTTTTACTCTCTTATTTTCAGGCATGCCCTGGACATCCGTGAGCACTATGAGAGGAAGCTGGAGAGAGCCAACAACCTTTACATGGAGCTAAATTCTGTTATGTTGCAGCTGGAGGTGAAAGAAAAGGAACTGCTCAGGTATCTGGAGTGTGTGTGTGTTTGGACTGCACATGGCTAATGTATTAGTTATAGCTTGTAAACAACAATCACCGAGTAGTAGTGTAGGACTTAATCTCAACAATGAGGCTCTCATGCTCCAGTTCGGTGGGGTCCGTGACGTGTGCCCTGAGTCCATGCAGGAGGTTTGAATGCATGCACCTTGTTTACAGACAGCTCTATGTGAGACTTAGAACAGCACTGTGTCATTTAAGGCAAGATTGTTTACACAAAAGCATTTTGTCTGCAGACCCCTCAAACATAAATCATAAATTTTAAGACTTGTAAATATGTTTTGGTTAAAGATTTAATATTTATGAATAATCATTTTCAAATTCATAAATTCTGTAGTCACACTCAGATCCATGGATAAATTTAAAGCTCAATACTGTTTCATGCTTAGATGCTAATGTGATGTGTCCCTGTGTTCTTTTGTGTTCAGACGAGAACAGCATCTTGATAACAAGTGTCCCGGCCTGTTCAAACATCACAGTACTAGGCAAGGAGGCTCAAATTCCATGGACAAACTCATTAAAAAACGCAATGTACCTCAGAAACTGCCTTCCCATAGCAAAAGGTATGAAACCACATACTGCAGCATACACACACAATACAGAATTTCAATACTGTGAAAATACTTTTCACAGAGAAAGACTAGAGAAATGCTGTTCTGTAAGGTACCTTATACAAGGGAACTACATCAGTAGGTAAAGGCTTCCAAACTGTAATGATCAGTCATATACAATAAACACCCACTTTGTTAGAAGCATGAAATGATTAAAACCATCGTACGGCCCCTGGTATGCCGAGTTTGGCATATACATCTATCCTTGCAGCTTTTATTTAAATATTAATTGTGTACTTCATAGCAGGCTAAATTCTTAAACAGGTAGTTATTTTCATGTCTGTGAATTTGGCTATGTCCATAAATTTACAAATGACATGTACAATTTACAAATGATATGTAAGGACTCCCACCAGATATAATGGAACAGAACTAAGGGAGGTGGACACCCATCAGATGAGTTGTTTGTGCTTAGTGGAAGGTACATAGGTGCAGTCACCTGGGCAATCTGAAGGGACAGGCTCGTTCTCTTGTGTCTGCTGGATCTCGTCCAGGTGGAATACATTTCTACCTTTCTCTGATGAGTGTTCAAAATATCTCTACACTCACTGACCTTTACAGCATCCATCTCCACTCCATGACGACCCATGAGATAGCCCAAGAATGCAATATTAGTCTTGTGAAATTTGCCCTTCTCCAATTGTATGCACAAGGTATTCAGTGAGGCCAGAAAAGACACTGCGGACATGCTCAGTGTGCGTAGATGTATTTTAGGAGTTAATGAGGATGTCATCAACATAAGTGAAGATGTAATGATTAAAGTGATCCCAGAGGATTTCATTAATGAAGGATTAAAGACTAAAGAGTCAATGCTACACCCCCAAAGCCAGTGCTCATGGTGACCACTGGATGTGATGAATACCATTTTCATCTCATTCCCCTCCCTGATCCTGATTAGATTGTAGGCTCTCCTGAGATCTTAGCAACCCGTATCTGCTCTAGCACTGACAGCACAAGGAGAAGAGGTTGATGATATTCCAACGTAATTGCACTGAGACCGTGATAACTGATACAAGGCCCAAGGCTCTCATCCTTCTTTTCTAAAAAAAATAAAATAAAAAAATGAAACTGTCTGTGGCTGTTAAGGTGACTGAGGGACTGATGAACCTCTGAGCAGGTGCCTCTTGAACATTCTCCACATGGCCTGGGCCTCAGGACGAGAAAAGGGACGTGCCCAACAGTGAGGGGTGTGCCCAACAGTGAGGGGTGTGCCCGACAGCGAGGGGGCGTGCCCAACAGTGAGGGGTGTGCCCGACAGCGAGGGGGCGTGCCCAACAGTGAGGGGTGTGCCCAACAGTAAGGGGGCGTGCCCAACAGTGAGGTGTGTGCCCAACAGTAAGGGGGCGTGCCCAACTGTGAGGGGTGTGCCCGACAGCGAGGGGGCGTGCCCAACGGTGAGGGGTGTGCCCAACAGTAAGGGGGCGTGCCCAACAGTGAGGTGTGTGCCCAACAGTAAGGGGGCGTGCCCAACAGTGAGGTGTGTGCCCAACTGCGAGGGGGCATGCCCAACTGCGAGGGGGCGTGCCCAACAGTGAGGTGTGTGCCCAACTGCGAGGGGGCGTGCCCAACAGCGAGGGGGTGTGACTCCAGGAAGAAGCTCAGTCACCGTCACTAGCTCTTTTCTTGGGAACATCTGTGATTTTACTAAACACATCAGATCCATCTTGATGTGTGAGTGGATCAATCATGGAAACAGAGGAGTTAATGAGTTCCCACCTCTCCCAGAAAAAAGATCGGATTGTGTTGGGTGAGCCATGGTTGACTGAGAACCGCTTTGAGTAAATTGGGATATTAAGTAAGACAAGCATTCATGTAGGATTGCAGTGGTCAGAATGAGCATGCTAGTTTGCTGTAGAACATGTTCTTGCAGGCCCCACAAAATAAATAGCAGAGACCAGGAGGACCGGATGACTGAGCAACCACTGTCTTGTCCAATAAACTTACAGCTGCACACAAATCTATGTAAAGACTGGAAACCTTTTAGCACTGCATGGTCACAGGAGCTGTATATCTACAGCATGTAATTGATGGATCTCTCGTCTGGCATTTACTGGGTCAGAGGCAAGGACGACTGTAGTGGAGATGGTTGGCAGCAGCGTAGAACTTACACAGTCATTCATCTCATCTGGGTATAGTCTGGAACAGTAGTGGCTGCGCAGCTACAAGAGAATCGTGAGGCTTTGCGCCCTGCCCTTTATAGCACTGCGTTCTCCTCACACATTCTGCAGAAGGTTGCAGGGCAGAATGACATCTCCACTTCACTGTTCACTGCCTCGTGTTACGGGATGACATGGCTTAAAGGCCGTAGACTGAAGATAAAGGGCCACGGTCCTGTCAAACGCCTTTCCAGTGACAAGGAGGAGGATCTTTGCTTTTTGGCCCACCACCACTTGCGAGGACTGTTACGACTTCAAGAGGAAAAAAGTACAAGCAAGAAATATTTATAATTGAAATAGTATAAAGACATTTCCTGTAGTTTTAGATGTAGTCATATTGTTGTGATTGGATATTCTCACTCAGAGTGTGTTTAAGTGTGCACGTATACACACGGCCATTGTCTCCATTACCCTGTGTCTGGCGTGTGATGGGTATCTCCCGATGGCCCATACTGAGTTATTTCCACTGCTCTAGATGACCTCCAGTATGGCCTGTCGTGTGTGTGTGTGACCTTCTCCTTGACAGTGTCTGATAATGTATGCGAGCTGTATGTAGATGAGGCTGAAAAATGTATGTAGGTACATAGGGGTTCTATGGTCCAGTAAAGCCTGCTATCAGGGCTGAGTGGTGCAACAGAAACGTGTTTGCCATATGATCACGACTTTGATCCCTGTTGATGCCACAGCCATCTGTGGTTGGGAACCCAAGAGAGCAAAATTGGCACATGTGCTCTCCCCCTGTCAATCACAGCAATGCTGGCCAATCATGGGTGTCTGTTGGCTCATGTATCAGATAGGAGTGGGTGGATGTTGCATGGGCTGTAGCTTGAAGTGATGGTGATTGGCTGCATGTGCCTTGGAGGAAGTGTAGCCATGGCCCTCCCAGGTTGCCATATGTTGTGTGATTGCGGAGTCTTATGAGATGAAACCTCTAAAGAACATCAAACTCAGCCAATAGGTCACATGCATGCAGTATCCAAATTAAATGCATTAATAGTGAGTGACCACAACACATTCAATTTAGTCACAAGACATGTTATCAATAAACTAGTGGAAGGTTATTTTTTGGCTGACAGAAATGAGTACACTAGACAATTCAATCAGGATAATCTGCTACATATGATTACTAAAATATACACAAAATATGTTTAAAAATGTATATTGTTTGAACATTGCATTTGAATGTGCCATACAATATCTGTCGACATCTGCCTCTCCTATCCAGACCTGACCTGCTGAAGTCCGAAGTGATCCTACCCAAACTAGACTCTTCTATGACACAGGTTACCATTCCCTCCTGCACTAATAAGGCGTCCACGTCGCCCGCTCGCTCTCGCAGGGCCAAGCCCCGTTACCGCAGGGTGGGTAAGGGCAGCAGCAACGACCTGGCCAGTCTGAAGACCATGTTCTCCAGCTCTCTCCACGAAAAATCCCCAAGAAAACACAGCAACGCTCCCGCCGTCGCCATCCCCCACGGGGAGCAGCACCTGGGCCCCGGGGCGGCTTGCGGGGAAGACTGGCTGTTGAAGAAGATGTCCTCCTCCAGCCCAGACCTCATCTCCACCACCATGAAGGCTGAAGGGCGCTGCCAAAGCGTGGCCCCTGGGCCCGATAGAGGGAGCAGCCTGAGTGCTTCAGCCACACTGGGTGGTGTTGACGGAGGAGCGGATGGGGGTGCCGAGGCGCTAGCTCACAGGGGAGCTCCAGGCGATGACACATTTGTGCCGTTCTCCAAGAGTCCTGAGTGTTCTGCTGCTGGGAGATCATTGTTAGGATCATCACAGCTAACTCAGAAAGGAAGCAGCAAAGAGGACACTGGGATATCGCTCCGCTTACAGAGAAGAGATCAGCGGCTCACGCCTGCTAGCACCCTCTATCGAGCAGCAATCACACGCACACAGGTGAGTAGATATATGACACCCCACTCCCGTCACACAGGTGAGAATTCTTTTTATATCTCATATGAAAACATACCTTCATCAAGCAGATTAATAATTTTGAGGGTCTATCGAGGTACATAGTCATAGTCATGTTTGCCTCCAGAGATACTTTTTGCCACGTTTTCTCTGTACTTACATAAGCCCCTCCCTTTTCTCCACAGCAGCGACGAGGAGTATCATCAGAAGAGGAAGAGGGAGAAGTGGATAGTGAGGTTGATTTGCCACAGTCATGGTGAGCTTCAGTGACGACGTGTTAAACGGCATTACAAACAGTCGTATGACATTACCAATCACAGGTGTAGCCAATGTGAACAGGAGTCAATATGAACTTGGGTCTAATTTTGAGAATATGGTTTGAAACATGATCTAAAACATGGCCAAGAAATGAACTGACAGCAATATAGACAGTGCGGTCATGAGCCTGAAGTTTGTATGCACATTTGCAAAATTTCCTCTACACCAGAGAGGCACAAGTGAAATGTAGATTACAGGATGTGATTTGCATGAAATCTGCCTACTTTCTGAGGTAGAGTAAGAAATGTCAGAAAATAATTGACAATATAAAACTTTTTTGATATGCTAACAAGAGCACTTACAAAACCTTTGGTTTAAGGTTGACCAATGCTAAAAGAAAAAATTAAATAATTGATAAAAATTCTGAATATAAATGATGTGAGAATGAAACATGTCTTCTCTGTGCTCCTCAGTCGACCCACAAGTATGACAAAGTGCCACTCAATGTCCACCTTCAGTTCTGAGAACCTCTCAGATGGTGAAGAGGGTAACACCAGTGAACAGTCTCAGAGCGGACCTCCTGATGTGGTCAGCACCATCACTGATGAAAGACTTGAAGATAAAAGTGACGACCTGATGTGTCATGAGTCTGAGATTCCTGCCGACCGAACAAATTTTCCCGTCACAGAACTGTAATGAGGTAAAGATGAAAATAATTATGTAGGTCATCTTTAACATTCATGATCACCATAATGAAAAGAAATTAGAAGTCCTAATATATACAATTATGGTTGACTGCAAATGTATTGGAAACGTAATTAGCCATCCACGTCATTCTGAAAGTTTCATTCAGGGCCCACTTGACTGTCCAGCAACCTCTGTTAACTCAAACAAAATTCAACAAAGAATTTCTTTTTTTCATTGCCATTTTTATGATCACCATTACCAAATGGTGTACAAAATATTTTTTATAAACATGTTTTCTTTCTGAAAAATATGGGCCATATTCAGCAGCATCCCAGAGTGCACTCCTTCGGCAGTCTGACACTGTGCTGTCCTCTGAATGTTGCTGAAACCCTTTTAACATTTTAACGTTGTGAAAACCAAGCAAAGCCTAAAATGTTGATTGAAGCCCGTATTGTCTTGAGTTGTGTCTGCTTGTTTTCACAGCTGCTATGTCAGAGATTAACTAAAAAAAGATAGTTACCACAGCTATTTACAGCATATTGAGTTGTAGATTACTAGTTTTGAAAGTTTAAGAGGTCAATTTACCAGTTTACATTTTTTTCACTTCATAACGGTGGCATGCTTGATGACTAAGACAACAAAGACCTTTAAGCAGTTGAACATCTTGGGCTGAATATTATTTAAATCTTAAACCGTCTGTAAATGTTCACATTTATGTATTTATATGTATTATGTGTATATTTTAATTTCTGCCTTTATTCTTCCATGTAAACTGAAGTATTTAAATACATTTCACTGAATCTTTTGATACCTGTACATTTGAGTCACTTAAATCTACATACACATTAAACACAAACCAAATGTATTCAACAGAATGTACCCATTATGTGGTTTGTATAAAACTTATTTAAATTTAGAACAACAAATGCTAACTTAGAGACATTGGTGCTAACGATTTAATTGCTGGTCCCCTTTATCTTGCAACACTGTTCACATATGAATTTCAGTGCTTTATAGCAACAAGCAATACAGCCACCCATTATGGATTTTAAATGCCACAGCAATTTACAGTGACTTCTATGGCCAATAGACTGAAATCCAGAAAGGTCTTCCTTTGAAAGAGCATTTGTTATTTTATTGCAGCATCCTGCATCATACATGTACAATAAAGTTTTTTTTTTTTTTTTTTAAGTACTGGTGTTTTGCTTTCTCTACTTTATCCATTTATTGGTTCATCACACACACACACCATCAAACAAAACCAGCTTCTAATTATTCCAGATTTAGAAACTATACTTCCTATACTTCCCATGGTATTTAAGACTATGAGCTGAGAGTCCATGTCAAAAACAATCTGAAAGGCACTTCTTTCAAATTTGAGGTTTATATAATACTAACATGACCCCACAGTAAATTAATTGAATACTGTTAACCACCATATTCAAGAATTCCCGATGAATTCGAATAAAATTTGAATTGGATTATTGAAATTCCCTCTTCACTGGTCTCCTTGCAGAAACCATAAAAAACCATAAACAGACTACAGTGTTCATTAAGCAGGTTCACGTCCTTTAATATTTTCCCCAATGATTTTTAACACCCAAATCTACAGTCATTTTTCTTAGGATGTGCACAAACACCATCTTGACAATCGTAAAAAATAAAGTTCGACTTATGCGAAAAAGCAGAGTAGTAGTGCTAACTCACAACTCCTTTCATTATGTAGCATCAACGTGTGATCTATGGCTTTTCCCAGTCACATTAATAGACAGTTTTAAACAAGAATCACCACCCCCTTGGGAGTTTATTTTAAAAAACAAAATTGAACAAAAAAATAAAAAAATCATCCATTTTATAACATAATATTCCAACTCAGTTATAATCAGTCTTTACAAAAATGTGTAGATATATATATATATATATATATATATATATATATATATATATATATATATATATATATATATATATAGTGTGTGTAATACTTTACATTATACCATTACAAGGTAACTACACCATTAACAAAAGTGTAATAGGTATCATTGGGCTAATGTGTTGGTATAAGTACAGTAGATTTGACTGTATATTACACTGTAAATTACCTGTATAGTTACAATGCAACGGCAAAGTAAAGTGTTACTTATGTTTAGAAAATACGCAGCTCATTCACCTCAGTTCACAAACTTACCCAGATTCCCCACTATCCAACCTCAACTACGCTCTCATTATGTATTCAACCCGGACAGAAGGGAAGGTGAAGTAACAGTAATGTTAGCATATCTGACAGAAACACTGCTAAAACGACAGGACGTCTCTTTGATACCACTGGGGCTTTCAGGTTGCAAGACAAGTGGATAGTCCTTGATTAAACATGTAGCTCCTATTACATTTAACTTAGCAATAGACCGCAGAGGCAGGTGGTCCTGCGAGTAAATACGATGTTTTTGTGACCTTTACATTAGCCTGACCTCAGTTGCTCTACTCAAATATATCTTTGAAGCATCAGGTTAAAGAGTCAGTTATAAAGTACAATATTAAACTAAAAAATTATAATAAACAAATATTCAGTATTGATAAATATATCAGGTGCCGTTTCATCTGCAGGATGCCCTGAATGACACTAAAGCTCATGCACCAGTCACTGCCGGCACAATCCAGACCGCCTGCTCCATGATTCCAAACCTTACAGTCCTCAGTCATTAGTGAGAAGAGAGGTCAGTGATTGGATGGACTTAAAAAATATATTTTTTGTTCTTTTTATTTTTCTTTTTTTTCCATTTTTCATTTTATCTGAAGAGGGAAAACAAGTTACAATCAAATTACAAAATTTAACCTAAACCCATTCAGATTTTCCACCCCAACTCTTGTAATGACAATTACCAAGAACGAGAGAAAAAAAAAATCCCACAAAAACCTTTTACTAAAAATTGCAAATTCAGCCAAATGTACTTTAAAAACAACTCATACAGGAAATGGAAATAAAGAATCCAGAATGGCGGGGACGATGGGTACGTGTGTGCTGAGTTAGGATGGCTAGTGTTAAAAGGGGCTCAGAGTTCGGAGGGGTGGTAAGTGGGGACCGGGAACGTGCACACTCATTAATCAGTTGGTCGCCAGTCCTGTAGCCTCAGATGAAAGCCTGGAGGAGACATCGGAGAAACGGAAAAGAACATCATAAGGTTTTGATCCAAAAACTCAAGACCCTAATCATGCCGCAATAGTTTGTCACACACGTTTTAGATCATGCAAAATATATATATATATGATATAAATTAAAGTAAGCTTTCAAGTTATGGAGCAATACAGCAGGTATGCACCCCTCCTATTGTAGAGATGAACTTGCGTCACATTACATGAATAAGTGCTATTTATTACATTCGAAGCTTACAAAAAATATGTCACCAATATTTGTTAAGTTAGAGAAATTTTGCAATTTATATGCTTAGGGCATTATAGAGTTCACTCGAAATACAGATAGAGATTAACGTTATTAGACTTAACAATTACAAAGTCATGTAGTCAAAACATTTTTCAGATGAATGTTTACATAAATGAATGCATTAGAATGCAAAAAGCTTCCTGAGGTCACAGTCCACTTCTACAGTGCCGACAGAAAGCTGGAAAACCCCTCCCCTTCCTGTTTTTGGGAAATCCCATGGAATAACACTGGTCAACAATGATTATACTTCTAAAAACAAAAACAATACCTGTTTATTATGAATTTTTGCACACTGATCCAAATTTTTTCAAAACTTTTCTATCACTAAGTTTTTGTCCAATATATTCATGTCATATGTTGTTATTCATGTTATTGATATGAATTTTGTATTATTAGAGGGACGGGAGGAGGGATGCTGCCGAGGTCAAACAGGCTAGGATAACATGACCTACGTTTAGAAGCAGCGGTGAACATACTTTGTATGCAAGTGTAATTACCTTATTATGAATAATGCATACATAATGTAAAATATTATTGCCCCCTTAAAATCCATATGCAATAGGAAAATTCTAAAAATATATTTGAATTCAGTGTTAAAAAGCATTGTTAGATCCACCTATTTTAGTAAAACACATAAAAATGTCACATGTTGCTCAGTGTAATCAATCCAATGGACATGATATAAATAATAATGCAAGACTGCAATCCAACCAAGGGTAATGGTTCTTAAAGCATGCATGCTTTCTACAGGCATTGCAAGTTAAGAGAAACAATTTTTTTATGTGTCAGCACATACTTAAATTAACTCTAGCTGCATTAAACATTTATTGTGAAATCAGAAGAGTTACAAAACCAGAAATTTTCAATTAGACAGGGCATTATTCTTTATGGTACGGGTTAATATACATGTATTTATGTTTTGTAGAGATTCATAAATGCACACCGAGCCAGTGCTGACGCATTCATGAGCTCTGTGAAACAGGTACACACTGTATGATGTCACTATATAGTGGTAAATCTGCCAGATTCCATAATAAAATTGCAATTCTGACTTGACTGTCTAAATACTTACAATATTTAATGTTCTCATAGAATCAAAAAAATGAATACAAACTTAATAGTTAAGAAATTACTACCTCACAGTTACCCTAAAAGAAATTCAGATATTTACATGACACCACTGATGCTAGTCTAATATTACAGTAAATAGACCATCTTGATAATCCATCCTGTAATTACTGAAACTAGGGACTTCCGTCAATGTATGAATATAAAACAAGACTCTTATTTTGGATTTTATGTATGAAAGCTCCTGTGGGTACTGTTTAACGTTGCATGTTTCTTTGCAGTTTCAAGTTCAGATTTGACATGTGAACTCAAACACAGCTATGAGAAAGATGTAGCACTTTGATCAGAAAATGCACGAATAATACTTGTAGTAACTGAAATGTTCTTTTCTATATGATCAATAATCTCTGATTGAGACAGAGGTTTTGTAAGTTGTTGCCTAGGGTCAATCCTCCGAGAGAAATGTTTTTAAAGGGAGCGTCTCACACATGGCACGGCTCCACAAAACAGCTCTGCAGGGTCGCTCAAAATGCAGAGATGGAGAATTCTAACCATGTCCCCTAATATGGTGAAAGTCTTCGTTTTTTGGGTTTGGAGCCCAGCTCAGGACTACGTTTAGGCTCATGAGGGAGGCCACCAACAACCTGAAGTGACAAGAGGGGCAGAGGCTTGATGCCGAGGACACCGGAGACACAGGCTGCGGAGGAAGGAAGAGGTGCGGGAGGAGGTGGGGAGGTGGAGGAGGGGCCGGGGCTGGGCACCAACAGGGAGGACAGAGAGATGGAGACGGAGGGAGTCACCACACAGGAGGAAGAGGGGGTTACAGAGGAGGAAGAGGAGGTAGCGGTGGTAGTAGTAGCAGGTAGGGTGCTAGCAGGTAGCGTGCTAGTACAGATGGGAGAGTACGGGTTGGAGCTGAGGGCCTGTTCAGGATTCAAGTAGAAGGAGGAGGAAGGTTTAGAGGACAGGATGCTGTAGAAAGAGAGAGAGAGAGAAGAGGGGATAAAAAGAGGATGGGTTACAGGGCAGGCTGTGAGTCTGGGGCAGGGTGAAGCATTCAGGATGAAGGGCAGAAGCACACACTACCGTAAAGACAAAACACTGAGGCTGAGAGTGCAGAGAGAACATCTAGCGCCAGCTCAGATATTAGCAACTCCAAATAACTGAAGCAGTGGACCTAACGCCAGTTACATGGCGACAATCAAAAGGTTTAAGAGTGTACGCTAGCGCATGTGAAACACGCACTGTGCATGTGGAGATGTGTAAGTGGAGTGGGAGGAGGAGAGAGAGGAACCTGGCATTAATGAGGTACTCCGCAAGGCTGATGCTGGCGGCTGAGCCGGTGATGGTGACCTGCCGGTCAGAGGAGCCTTCCACCGGATTGGCAATCTTAATCTGAGCACCAGACATCTGCCTGATCTCATTGATCTTTGCCCCTTGACGGCCAATGATGCACCCAATCAACTACGGTGAGAAAAAGAGGAAATTCTAATTAGAATAACATTACAGCATTTGAATTACAATAGCATTACAGCATTCCAATTAGAAAAATATTACAGCACTGTAATTAGTATTACAGCACTGTAATTAGTATTACAGCACTGTAATTAGTATTACAGCACTGTAATTAGTTTTACATTACAGCATTTTAATTAGCATTACATTACATAATTCCAACTTGGAGTAACATTACAGCATTCTAAAAAAAAAAAAAAACTACAGGGTTCGAATTAGAAAAACATTACAGCTGTTCATAACAGAGTCTGTTACATCTGTATCGACTTACTTTCATGGTATCGTGTGAGCGGACTTGCAAAGGGTTGTGACAGGTCTCAGTGACCAGAAATACAATTTAAGTTTTGACTTGGAGACATCAACGTAATACAGTAACAGATGCTAGTTAAGACCCTGCCAGTCAGTGAGAGAGAACCCATTCAGCTCAAGCACAATGTGCTCGACTGTGGCATCCAGCACAAATTGTTCTGAACACCCTGATGTCCAAATCTGCAAATGAGTGTGTACCATGCAGCGAACACTCACTCACACACACAACCTCCCACTTTCATCAGAACATGGCACTGAGTAGAGGAACAGGAAGGCATGCTTACGTCGTTGGGAATGGTCATCTCATGGGAAGCAGTCTGAGCAGAGGCATCCAAACCTCCTAAAAGAGGAGGTCATACTCTTATTAAACAACTTAACCTTCAGCTTTGATTTTCCTTTATTTATATTGGTCAGCTTCATCTTTTTTGTTCTTTTCTATTAGTGTTCATGGATGCATCTGAAATGTGTAGTTGATCTTAAGACTGTTGCCAACAATCTACCTCTATCTCTGCAACAATAAGCATCAGAGCACATCAGTCATCTCTCAATGGTAAAGCAAGTATGAGCTTAAAGGTTTTTTTAATTTTTTTATTAAGAAACTAGATTTGTTTAATAGCTGTGTGAAAATGGTAGAGGCTGGTGGTAGAGGGACTGAAGTAGGCGGATAATTTGAGATGTTTTAGCAAAGTCATCTACATGTTATACTGGTCTCTCCTGACAAACAACAAACCTCACATGCTGAGTCAGGTCAATAAACCTCACATGACACTTGGAATCACAAACTAAGCAATTAATAGACAAATTCCAAACATGCTAACACAGCCAACATGGCCGTTTGGGAGCCTACCAGTAAAACCCTGGTTACTGGGCGTCAACTGGAAGGGACTTTGCTGCATAGCGAGCTGGTGAAGTTTGGTGAGCTGTGGACAATGGAGACAGAGAGCAGGAATTAAACAGATCAAATGGACCTACAAATTATATAAAGTGAAAGGAACAATTTAAAAATATATTTTCAAAACAGGGCACAGGCCCATTTATGAACTGTACAGGACTCAAACTGGTCCTGCAGGTCCTGAAAGACCAGTCAGGCAGACCCAACACACCACTGTAGTCATGGTAACAAATCTACACATTTCAGGTATTGGAAAGAAAAAAAATGTAACATGGCCATGTTCAAAAGAAAACACAACCTCCATCTTTCGCATTAATAAGCCATTATCTTGTGTTTGTAGCTCAACAATTCTCCTTCAATGACTACAGCAAAACAGGTTTTTCATCTGCAAAACAGGTCAAACTTGACATGGAA
This sequence comes from Brachyhypopomus gauderio, assembly GCF_052324685.1. NCBI lineage: Eukaryota > Metazoa > Chordata > Actinopteri > Gymnotiformes > Hypopomidae > Brachyhypopomus > Brachyhypopomus gauderio. Next base: position 24,423,751 of record NC_135211.1, on the reverse strand, counting down.
ATACGTTTTCCATCTCGACTCCGAACACTCTGCTAGTGTGTACTGGTCAACAATTCGTGGCAGAACGATTTCCATCAATAACCGAAAAAAAGAGTGTAAAAAGGTCAATACATGAAGTAGCTCAAGAAAAACAGCGTGCCGGTGACTAGGACAAGAAATCTGGTACCAACACAGCACTTATACAACCCGCACGTACTGGACCGAATCACAACACAGATTTCAATGCCTCGTTTCAGTGTCACTTAGAGGGGCACCTGTGGAAAACTAAGATTTCTGTGATTTTTTTAGTTATCATGGATGCAGTCGATTAGTCATGATACGTTTGGAGTCAAAATTCTGCTTTAGTTTAGAACAAAAACACTGGAAGACAACAGCAATGATCACGATAAGCTACATATCAACAACCCTCATTCAACCTGCTCAAACTGCATTCAAACTACTGCCCATGGCAGAGACATTTCAAATTCACTTTTATAGTTTTTTTTTTTTGCTCAAAACTTTATGAATCTGTAAAATGCTGGCAATGCTTTATATAAAATGAGCTCACTTTGTTAGTGCCATCTGACCCAGGGTATACAGGGCAACCCCAAACAGTTCACATGTTTTTTCTTGCAAGTGTGTATTGAGTCACTCCCTGAATATCTTCCAACTGCACCATATCTAACTCAACTCTCTGGGCAGTAACTCAACACCAAGCCATGAGTAGAACCGCATTAGGTCATCATTAGAGGTGCTGGTCCAATGAGGCTCTGCTAATGCAATGTAACTGAATCAGAGGCTTGGGGTGTGATGGTGGGGTACGAGACAAACGAACAACCTAATTTACTTACATCGGGCTGGGGAATTGCATGCTGTCCTTGAACGGCATATGCCTGAAATTAGAACAGGGTGTTAAAAGGATGTTTTGCGCATTCGATTTAAATCAGGATCACAGACACCTCTGAATTCAGCATAGGAGTTGCAGGATTTCAGTAAACAGCAGCAGCATTAACAAACCCATCCATGTGTAAAACAAACACCACATTGCTGATTTCTAATAAACAACTCATCGTTGATGTTGTGCATGGAGATGATTTGGACGACATAGTAAATCTACAGCCGAGCGCCCACGAACCACTGGTTCCCCTTAGTCACGCTCCAGATAGAGAGCACGCTGTGGGAGGACTGTGAGGGGGATGACGTGGTGAAATGAAACCTGCGCAATTCTGCAGGTTCAGCAGTAGGACACCTGCAATGCAGCAGCAGAAAGCCTCCATTACTGATGGAGGACAGCTACGTCCACTGCATTTACATCTGCATCAGGCTCCACGGGGGTGAAAGTGACGGAGAGGAACATGCTACTCGCACATGCACATGACCCCTGCCCTCACGACCCCTGCCCTCTATAACTGCAACGCTTCGAGTTTATCCCCTTCAAAAAGGAACCTGAATAATTTGTCTGACAAAAACGAAAGAACTGCTGTCAATTTTGAACTCAGTGAGGCAATTTTCTGGATTAAAATTCTGTTCCACAATCGATTTGATCTAGCTCTCGGTTAGGTTTAAGGCACATTTGACAGAACTGTACTGCCTTTTTGTTGTTCATCTTTAACTTCTACACATTACTTGATTTATTCCTTTATATTTGATTTGTATGCATTTCAGTTAAACATTTACACATTTTATACCATTTTATATAATTAATTGCAAAAATAAATAATTTAAAGTACTATTCCAGTTTTAAATATGTAAGTAATTATTCTTCTTACAGAGGTGGAACTTCCTACAAATGAATGGGGTGGAGCTTACAGCACTCAATATCCAAGATTTTGCATAAAAGCCTTCTGTTTAAGCCTGTCTGGTTTGATAAGTAAGCACAACTAAAACACGCTAAAGAACTGCCGTCCCAAGACGTCAAACCAAAGCAACTCAACCACTTTCTAACGTTAACAGAAGACGAAATGTTAGGGGAACTTGAGACTCATTCTTCTCTAGACACCAGCAGATAATGAAGTTAGAGTCAAAGGTCACCACCTGAGTGGAGCAGGATGAAGGTGTGTGAAGGTACCTGTCCTCCAGCGAAGATCACTGGTGAGCCAGACGGTTTGGGCCGGTATGGGATGGTCACACCTTTTGGTGGAGACTACAGAGAAACAGTAGCTTTCATAAGCATTACCACAAACAAAAACAAACAAACAAAAAAAAAAACAATTCTTCTGACATTCTCAAGTATTTTGAAATGAATTGGAAAAATATTCTTTTGCCTAGCCTTCTCTGTTATGTAACCATTTCAGATTGTCAAAATTGATTTCAGATTGACGGTTTCTTGTGTGATGTGTATTAGTCACAGGCATTTCACATTTCCATTCAGACTGCAGGAACTCCGTCACCGTGTTTGCTGCAAGCTGAACGAAATACTCCTGAATAGAAGTGTGACTAAAAAAGGAAAAATACTACTGATGATGGTGGTGGTGGTGGTGGTGGTGGTGGGTGGTGTGAGTGGTGGTGGGTGGTGTGAGCAGTATCTACTACCACAATTAAACTAAGAATCCACCTTTCAGCAAATTTAAATAGTAGAAATCAAAGGAAAAAAACAGCTGTGCAACAAGATCAGTTTTTCCCAACAGAATTGGCACCACAATTTAATATTAAATTTCACAAAAGCAATAAACAAAGATTTTATTTCTTTTTCAATCATCTGCAGAAACCCCCCAATGTGACAAAGACTAGTCTGCATCACTGAACGTGTTATTTGGATCATGTGATGATCGTGATTCAGCAAAAGGGCCGGAGGACACCTCGATTTTAATTAGAACGCTCCCAGTTCACTTACAGAATTAATGAGCTTGCATATTGTAGCCATCTTTGATATCACTATTGCCAAGCCCAATATTGCCATAGCGATAAAATATATGTACAGCATTTGGCACCCTCTCTTATCCATGGCAACTTATATAATATTTTACCCATGTACCCATGAACTTGAGGGAGTGAGTGGTAAGCAGAGAACTTCTACTTCCAGTGTAAGAATCTCAAATATTCATCCTGAACCCCCCCCTACCTCCAGCATTACCACGCAGATCTGAACCCCCCCCTACCTCCAGCATTACCACGCAGATCTGAACCCCCCCTACCTCCAGCATTACCACGCAGATCTGAACCCCCCCTACCTCCAGCATTACCACGCAGATCTGAACCCCCCCTACCTCCAGCATTACCACGCAGATCTGAACCCCCCCTACCTCCAGCATTACCACGCAGATCTGAACCCCCCCTACCTCCAGCATTACCACGCAGATCTGAACCCCCCCCTACCTCCAGCATTACCACGCAGATCTGAACCCCCCCTACCTCCAGCATTACCACGCAGATCTGAACCCCCCCCCTACCTCCAGCATTACCACGCAGATCTGAACCCCCCCCCTACCTCCAGCATTACCACGCAGATCTGAACCCCCCCCTACCTCCAGCATTACCACGCAGATCTGAACCCCCCCTACCTCCAGCATTACCACGCAGATCTGAACCCCCCCTACCTCCAGCATTACCACGCAGATCTGAACCCCCCCTACCTCCAGCATTACCACGCAGATCTGAACCCCCCCCTACCTCCAGCATTACCACGCAGATCTGAACCCCCCCTACCTCCAGCATTACCACGCAGATCTGAACCCCCCCTACCTCCAGCATTACCACGCAGATCTGAACCCCCCCTACCTCCAGCATTACCACACAGATCTGAACCCCCCCCTACCTCCAGCATTACCACACAGATCTGAACCCCCCCTACCTCCAGCATTACAACGCAGATCTGAACCCCCCCCCCCCACCTCCAGCATTACCACGCAGATCTGAACCCCCCCCCCCCACCTCCAGCATTACCACGCAGATCTGAACCCCCCCCCCCACCTCCAGCATTACCACGCAGATCTGAACCCCCCCCCCCCCCTACCTCCAGCATTACCACACAGATCTGAACCCCCCCCTACCTCCAGCATTACCACGCAGATCTGAACCCCCCCTACCTCCAGCATTACCACGCAGATCTGAACCCCCCCTACCTCCAGCATTACCACGCAGATCTGAACCCCCCCCCTACCTCCAGCATTACCACGCAGATCTGAACCCCCCCCCTACCTCCAGCATTACCACGCAGATCTGCTTGACACACTCGATGATGGACTGAGGGGTCCCGGCGATGGTGATGGCTCGTTCGGTTGAGTTGGGCAGCATGTCACCGGCGACTTGGACCTGCGCACCAGTGGACTTCAAGAGAAACGGACACATCAGACAAGTTAGTCTTCAACCCCGAAGTGCAGATATTAAGCATGGACATTAAAGGCGGCAGGCCGGGAGTTTTCTACCTCTCGGATTTCTTTGATCTTGCAGCCGCCCTTGCCGATGAGGGAGCCGCACTGGCTGGCGGGCACCACGATGCGCAGCGTCACCGGCGGTTTGCTGGTGGCCGTGCTGTTGGTCATAGAACTGCTGATGTCCTGCAGCGCACAAACCAAAAGTCATTAGAGAAGACGATAAAAACAGACGTTAAAAATATAAAGGTGCCTGTTCTTATTTACCTCCTCCAGTTTATCAATAATCATGGAGAAGGCTTTGAAGATGGCAGTGGTGGGGCCTGCGAGTGTGATTATTCTCTCTGGACAGTTGCCTTCTGAGATGTTGATGCGTGCTCCACTCTGAAGGGCAGTAAAAGCATTGACCATGTTACTGACACTACACTGAGATCAGGAAGTGGTTCCATTCTGTAAATGTAAACCACAAACTGAATGAAAAACATCCGAACTGTATTAAACTTGCCTCCTCTCTCATTTTCTTTACAGATTCGCCTTTCTGTTTGAGGAGGGGACAGAAAAAGCCAGCAGGTTAAAATGGAGCAAAAGCAGCACTTATAGACATGGAAATACATGTACACACACAAACATACATACATACATGCAAATATATGAGAGAGAGAGAGAGAGAGAGAAGATGAACAACCAACCTTTCCAATTATGCTTCCAACTTCCTGTATAAACACACAAATTTCAAATGTAACTATCAAGTAACATGGCATTTCAGTGATCCATGTCAAGCCCATATTAGCATGTATTCAGCTTATCAGCTTTTTAATTCGAGGTAGCTTTGCACATGGCTGTAAGCACTAGTTAGCTTGTGATCCTTCTCATCATGGAGGTGACATTTCACTCTGAACAGATGGTCTGGTAATGAGATTAGTGTGAACCTGTTTGGCTGAAATGTCTGTACAACAGGTCTCCGACTGTCTTGCCTGTACACTTACCACTCATTTTAGTAGAAACATTTATTTATTCTAAACATTTGGTGCTATGCACAGATCTTGGTTAGCCATCTTCCAACTGTTCATCAATGACCAATTATGCCAAATGCCAAAATGCAAATGAATTCAATAACAAGCAGAGTTGAAAAATGTCTAGGATCATTTGTGATTTTTAAATAACTCAGTTGCAAGTCTAGTTGTGTGTGTAGGTTTATTTTTATTAACACGGCCTGTGAGGACACAAACCTTGCCATGCATGAGCAGTCGGATAGTCAGGGTGACGTTGAGTCCTCCTTCGACCACACCGGAGTCCATTATGATGGCTTGACGAGAGAAGAACCTGAAGACTGTAGGCGATGACTCTTTGGTCACGAAGCTGGGCCTGAAGCAATTTATAAGGATCAAGGCTGTTAAAGGAATAAAACAGTTCTGTTGTACAGCCACATTTGTACACATCACTTTCTATTCTTTGGCCTGAACTCAAAATAGTACAAAAGCACCATATTCAAATAGTTTACAGTTCTCTGGATGGTTAATCAGATACTGCATACCTTCAAGTAATTTATTGGAAGAAATAATTAATGTATTTTCATTTATTTATGAAAGTGGTTCTACAGATTTTTTATTCAATTGACTACTGATTCACCATTCACTTTGTTAATTTTTACAGTAGTGCTTTATACTCAAGAAAAATGACAAGGCAAGGCAAGTTTATTTATATAGCACCTTTCATACACAACGGTCATTCAAAGTACAAGAATTGTGCAGTTTTTAATTGTTACATATTTTTTCCAACATATCCTGATAGACACAAGTAGTAAGAAAAAAATGAAAAGTTAAAAAAAATTCCTACTGTATCACTGATGTCTGGTCGACATGACCTCAAATCACTGTTTGAATATTTCAATATACCTCTGTACTAGATTATTAAAACCACCCCTCCCAACAACCCCCACTTCCAACATTAAAAGGCACCCTGTTATAACTGGGATCCTCTAATAATGAAATATTACACACACAGAAGGTCAGGGTATTAGTAAACACAGAAACGCGGTTTTAATTCACGTCCGCCCATTTAATCTATACAAAAATATAAAAACAGGATAATGGACTGGTTCCCGTTTCCAATCGTATCCCTCAACAAGGGCATAATAAAACACGCCGTTTCCCGTTTCTCTTTTCCTAGTACGGAAACGCATTAAAATGAAAGAACGCAGGGACGTGTCGCCTGTGCTGCCCCGGGCCTTCACTCCGCCCCAACGAGGGCAATAGAGCGAGGTACAGAATTCACCCCAGGCCTTCACTCCGCCCCAACGGGGGCAATAGAGCGAGGTACAGAATTCACCCCGGGCCTTCACTGCGCCCCAATGGGGGCAATAGAGCGAGGTACAGAATTCACCCCGGGCCTTCACCCCCGCACCAACGGGGGCAATAGAGCGACTAACAGGATTCACCCAGGGCCTTCACTCTGCCCCAACGGAGCAATAGAGCGACTACAGAATTCACCCCGGGCCTTCACTCCGCCCCAATGGGGGCAATAGAGCGACTACAGAATTCACCCCGGGCCTTCACTCCGCCCCAATGGGGGCAATAGAGCGACTACAGAATTCACCCCGGGCCTTCACTCCGCCCCAACGGGGCAATAGAGCGACTACAGAATTCACCCCGGGCCTTCACTCCGCCCCAACGGGGCAATAGAGCGACTACAGAATTCACCCCGGGCCTTCACTCCGCCCCAACGAGGCAATAGACCGACTACAGGATTCGCGCGCACATCAAGTATCGGTCACTGTAATGAATCAGTCGTCGTGATTCAACACACTCGGCACGTTTTAACGAAGATTCACACACCACCAGCTAGCTTACATACAGTTAATATGATATATACCATAAAGTTAGTTATACTGACAAATTAGCTAAATAATTTCATCAATCTCGTGCAAGAATAGACGCGTAACCTAAAAAGTAGTTTTATTCCCCCCGATGATTGGACACGTAGCTAGTTAGCATTAGCTTGGCTGGGGCGACAGTTAACTGCCGTTATGGAGCACGAACACTGAAAGCTAAAACAAGTTCAGGCGCTGCACATATAACACACCGCACGTACAGGTGCTCGCAGTGGCCACATCGTTTGTATAAGCACTATTATCTAGTCGGACGGCGAAACACGGTTATAATTCTACTTCCGTTTTCTGAGGCCTAGCGGGGGGACGGAGCCGTGTTAGCTCGTTAGCACGCTGCACATTCACTCCGCTTTAAGCGGAAGCCACAATTTAAAGTGACGCTCGGAAGCTAAAATCTTACCTGATTCTTGTGTTGAAATGTTTTTCAGGGGAGGGTGGGATTTTAGGGGTAGAGGGGGAGAGGTTCGGGAGGGTATGGACCCAGGGGGAGAGTTTTAAAAGGATACGGGGAAGAGGGAAGAGATGCGTGATTAAGCTCCACTCCTACACAAAGACAACAAACATCGCACTCTGAACTTTGACCCTTCACCCGACACTCGTTTGGTGAGCCCTGCTTAACGATTCGTACTTGTTTTAGATTAAGAAAATATTAAAATTGCCAATTTCTCACACACAAACGGATTCGAAATTAGTGCAATGAAGCAACCACAGATTGAAGTTATTAAATACAACCAGACGGGAATGAAGTTAACACAAAATAAGCAATGTTTTATTAGGGTCTAAATGCACAATTTGATTACAATTTTTTTTTTAAAGTTTGAAATTGTCACTATTTCACAGGAAACAATATATTTTGCCTATTTTAAACAATTTCAGGGAATATGAACTGCCGATGTATGAACGATGACACCATGTGAGCTTTGTGTATATTCAACTTTAAGATTGGAATCATGGGCAATTTTTAAACCTTATCTTAAACGTAAACATTTACGTTTGTGTAAATGTTATAGAACTGTTCAATAATTGTAAAATAAACCAATAATTGTAAATAACCAATAATTCCACCTTCAAAATGTCAGCAGCTGTTACAAATGACAAAAATGTTAGTCGACATGACATTTTTATAGCAAGGTCGACACTCAACATCTTAAAGTACACCTATAGTTTAAAGAAGTAAACATTTCAGCAAGTAACAGAAAGTAGCTGTTCGCACAGCTCTGTATTAATCCTTCTACTACTTTTCAAAAGACCGCTAATTCTTCATGTTGAAATGTACAATATTGCCACCCAGTGTCCAATGTAGTGTACAATATCAAAAGTGGGCCGATATGGGAGCTCCATCTTACAAGTTGCAAACAATATTTATGAAAGTTATTAGTTGTTTTAATGTTTTCTATGAAGCGCAGTAAATTAAGAATCAAATTGCTTTGTAGTCCTTAAATTAACCAATTTATTCTCCAAAGAGCAGATCCCCTAAATCAGGGGTCACCAACGTGGTGCCCGCGGGGACGTTATGAGTCGCCCGCGGGCTTGTTTTAAAAACAGCTCACTATATTGCCATGCACCAAAGCGCTGCATCGTTTATGTTTTTGCTGCTATTAGCGATTGTCCGCGGTTGACAATTGACATGCGCACATGAACCCAATCCCCCAATGCGTTTTCAATCAGTGACAATGCTAAAGTGAACAGGTGCAATAGAATTAAATTAGAATGCTTCTGTACATTGGTGGAGGTATTTATACTGCGACTAACCACAGTATCACTTTATATATTTTTAGCTTGCTGAATATTGTAATTCAAGTGATTCCTGGTTACTGTATATTGCAAGCATAAATATTCTAGCATCACATTCATGTATAATACACACTCATTGAAACATTGTTAATGATATATATTAATAACACCATATTTTTATTTTCTTTTCTAAATATAAAACAGACACATTGTCAAATATAACCAAGGGGAAAACAATTAGAAACAAACACAAGGACGCTATTCTAAAAATCTATTTTAGAACTTTGCTAATATCAAAAATCAAGTATCTCAGATTTAATTACATATATTGAACCAAGTAATGTCATTTTAGAATTTTAGAAATCACAAATCTTTTAATTTTAAGGAAATGTAGAATGTTCCAGAAATGTGAGAGATGTGAAAGTAATTAATGCAATTAATAAATAATTTTTTAGATAATGTTCATGATTGCAGATGTGGCAGACAAGATATATGTTTAAGGAGTTAAGGCAGGATGTCCTAACTTAGAGCCCTAATTGGTGCATCATTAGTAAGTGTGTGTGTGTGTGTGTGTGTGTGTGTGTGTGTGTGTGTGTGTGCGCGTGGGCTTTTGTCTTCAGTCAGAGTCACTGCTACTGCTGCTGCTGCTGGAAGAATGCTACAGTGGAAGAAAACAGTTTCAAGTCAAATCACTGGACAGCAGAACAACACCGGCACTAACATACAGTCTTTCTGAATGATCCCCAAAATAAATGACTAAACCTTGGATATGCTCCATAATATGAACTGTGATGTGTCCAGCTGAACTAATCAAGGACCGTCAGAATAAGATTTTATCCATTAATGTACTATCTGGAATATTATAAACCCATCAAGGAGTTCTATTAATGCCAAGGCCAAGACACAGTCATTTAGCTGAGTTCAAGGCAGAGTGGCCACTAGGACAGACATCTCCTGCATCCTGTTCCCCCCTGCACTACAACATTCAGGAATAAATCCTATTTGTATTTGCTGACTTTTGCACTTTCCAGATTGCACAAAACTCTTCTACATAAGCTATACATATATAACCTTCATTTTATAATTCAAAATAAATAAATTTTAGCTGCATAACAATTAATAATTTTTGCAATTAATAACTGACCACAATCAAGTGTGGTTGGACCACAATCACTGACATAGATCAGTGACCACAACCCAACCCACAAAAACAGCACAATCATCAACTCAAAGTCCAAGTCACCCACTGTGACACCTCTTACCTTGCCATGTTTCATGTGTTTCATGTGTGCCTTGTGAGCTTTATGGGCCTTCTTATTCGCCTTCTTCATTTTCTTATGCTTTTTGTGGTCACCAACAACCATTCCTGGTCCACAAACTGGCCCTGGAACTCCTGGCATGGGATGGCAACCGCCCGGCTGTGGATAGGCACCAGGATACACCGCTCCAGGCTGAGAGGCATACGGCCCAGCAGGACCCATGGGATACGGGTTCTGGCCTCCAGTCATGTATGGCATAGTAGTTGGAGGCATGGGAGGATTCATGCCAGGTGGGTAGACAGGATTCTGACTGGGGTAGCCTGTGTTTGGTAAAACTGGATGAGTAGCACCAGGAGGGAGAGGATTTGGAGGGCCTGTAAATAATTGCAAACATAAACGCAGGTTGGTGAAGCAAATTTATATTATAATGAAGGCAAGAGATGAATGGACTAAATGAATTACCCTCTGGAAACACACCTTGGTTTGGCCACATGCTCTTTCCCTTTGAACAGGTAGCTGATTAAAAGAAGCTGATTAAGCTACACACCTGAGAAAGAAACATACCAACAGGTAATGAAAATATATTTAAAAAATGAGGAGGTGAAGAAAAAAAAATAATACATACTATACTAAAAGTAATACATACTATTCCTGACATTTAATTAAGCACACCAGAAGGAAAAAACGCTGACGTACTTAGTTTGATATTTGCAGCACATTTGGCGACTTTAAGTACCCAATTTCATAACGATATTTAAAGGTTCTACAAGGTTGCAGTAATTAGCCGAAATTGTCCGGATTGTCGCGCCGATGCACATATTTGACATTACCTTAAAATTCTGTACTTCAGTGACATTTGATGCTCACTATATACTACACACTAAACTAAACAGAAATGTGACAAACATGCAGACATTTATCCATGGGAACTGGATGTAATGCAATATCTATGATTTTCAGTTGCATTCAACTCGCATTATAAAATAAAGAAATATAAGATAAAAATAGACAGATAAAAAAATAAACTGTAAATGGTGCAGCTGGAAATAATGATACACAACCTTTGACGGTTGGATGTAATGAAATACACGCTTTATATAACATCGTTTCGGGTTGTGTTTCAATCACGTTATGTAGTCCAGTTAAGTGGCAGTAATGGCGCATTTTGAAAGTAATGCAGTTCCCAAATTATACTTATATTTTTTTCCCATTTTGAATTTCAATAGCAATGCAATCCTAACTTCTGATGGAATTCACAAATGTCCAGATATAATTTCCTGATAATTTGTCAGGTCTGCATTCTAAGTAGTTACGCAGTTCAAATGTGTATGATATGCTTCGAAATGGTATCCAGGTGAAAAACCTGAAATGGAATAAGTGTACAATTGACAATCCGACGTCTGTCCAGTATTATACAGTCGTGCAGAACTTTTAGGTTTTAGTGTTGCAAGTCACGCATTTAAATAATTCATAAATGTTTGTTTTTACATTTGGTGTCCTCCATGCCACTTTGACGATGATCCCCAATTCGCAAAAGTATCTTTCTGTCATTTTTTAAGTCTAAGGACAACCACGCACATTGAAATACTGAGATCTATAATATTATGAAAATTATTTTGCGATTAACACCATTATCCAACTTTCCCGGCACAATCATTATCCTTGTCGTGGATATACCAACTACACTATAGCGCACATGGGGTATTACAGGCTAAGGTGAACATTATGAAAAGCAAACTTTTCGATCCAAATAAAATCACAAACATGTCACGGTTCATCGAGGCAAACCTACGGCCTTCTTTGGAATAGCTATTTGAACGTTGCAATAATTTTGGAAGGCTAACGGCACGCCAATACCACCTCGAAAGAAACTGAATATCGAGCTTAGGATATGTATAAAATCTAAGAAACGCATTCAAAAGCAAAATGATAAAAAAAAAAAAGTTCCAACATGCATTAAAAAACATAACGCTAGCAGTCGTACCTACAGACGCACTTCAGTAGGAATACTGGAGAAGTTGAGGGATTGTGCCCTTCCGGGTTGGGATGTTGTGGTTGTAATGATCCTCTAGGTGGGTGGGGTGGGACACATACGGTCATGCGCACCAACACAAACATACGAAGCCGGTTTTCACGCCTGCTTTTCCGCTGTTCAGCAACAACGGCAATGTCAGTAAATTGCAATAACTTTTAAATCATAGGTGTCTGCTGGGCAGCATGCTACCATCACGGAAGTAGCGACAGCCAATTGACGAGTGTGGCTACATTTATCGCTGAAAACCTGTGAGGTACACGCGTATCAGCTAGTGATGGCAAAACGAGGCTTCATGAACCAATGGGGCTTTCCATCTAAAAGGTTCACCAAAAGGTTCATTACCCGAAGCCTCGCTGACTCGTTCTCACTAGTGACACCTGCTGTGCAAAAGGATATATGACAGACTCAATTAATTCTGAGTCAGAGAAAACTAGAATGTCTTGTGTATAAAATAAAATATTTTTGCCACGTCCCAATGAATATAAAAGTGCGTTTTTACATGGAAATATTATTATTTGAGTTATGTGATGTTGAACAAGTAAAATAAATACTTAAAATAAATGTTTGTGGAACTGGGAGTACAAGAGTGCTTATGGAACTGAAAGACAGGATACTGCAACAGATGGAACAAATATAAATTACTTATTTTTATTTTTTTTAAAGAAGCTTTTTAACAGTGTTGGGGTTGAGTCGATTCCTTTTCTTAGACGCCTTAGAAGTCTACCTAGTACGGAAGAGGATTAGGGCCACTATAAAAAAAAAAATATATGGGACATTGGAAAAAAAAGGGCAGCCAGAATTCTGAGATTAAAGTCAGAATTCTGACTTTTTTCTCACAATTCTGACTTTAATCTCACAATTCTGACTTTATTCTCAGAATTCTGACTTTAATCTCACAATTCTGACTTTATTCTCAGAATTCTGACTTTAATCTCACAATTCTGACTTTAATCTCAGAATTCTGACTTTAATCTCACAATTCTGACTTTATTCTCAGAATTCTGACTTTAATCTCACAATTCTGACTTTATTCTCAGAATTCTGACTTTAATCTCACAATTCTGACTTTTTTCTCACAATTCTGACTTTAATCTCACAATTCTGACTTTATTCTCAGAATTCTGACTTTAATCTCACAATTCTGACTTTATTCTCAGAATTCTGACTTTAATCTCACAATTCTGACTTTAATCTCAGAATTCTGACTTTAATCTCACAATTCTGACTTTATTCTCAGAATTGTGACTTTTTTCTCGGAATTGTGGGTACTTGGAAGTCATCAGCTTAATGACAGAGACATATGCAGTTGGTGAACAAACCCGTGGACGGAAATGTCCGATTTAAACGAGTTTTTAAACTCCTCCGTGGGCGAGGAGTGCCAGAAGACAGCATTTCCATTATGGAAGAGCAGAAGGTGAGTAACAAAGACAGTTTGTCGGCTGGCACTTTTTTCTCAGCAAGTTACCGTTACTTGTTAGCATGTTTGTTAGCTTATAATGTTAGGCAAATAGGCAACGTCTCACATTACATCAAAGTTGGTCAATTGACGGGTTTTTGAATATTATTGTACTTCTTTTCAGTTTGAACTGAGTACGTTTACTACGGCAATTAAGCAGCACGTTATGAGCGCTAGCCACCTGCTAATATCAGTTTAAGACTGTTCAAGACTGAAATCACAATTTATACTAGGGTTGCCACCTGTCCCGGTTTTCCCGGGACTGTCTCGGATTTCCCGGTTTATCTCGGTTTTCCTTCTTTTTAATATTCAGTCCCGGCAAAAAAAAAATTATTTAATGGCCCGATTTTCACTAGGTTAGTTCCAACGACTATTTAGACTGTTTCTGCACACTTTAAATCTGTCTTTTTTTCTCGCTGTGTCCATTTTACACCCCCGGTAACAACTTACGTTCGCCAGTGTAGTGTAGTGCCTGTACATTTAGATGTTAATGGTCCAATGAAGGTACTTTAAAAACCAGGACATTTCCTCATTCAAAAAACAAAAAAAACAATCCGGGACAGGACGTGAAATACGGACATGTCCCAGGAAATACGGACGTTTGGTCACCCTACTTAAAGGTCATACTGTAGCTCCCTTATCCCATTATTGTATTTGTCCCAGAATACATGGTTTTCCTGTTAATTGGAGACACTGGCTGTGTTCGAAATAGCCTACTACATACTGGATACTGCATACTGCACTCAGTATATACTGGATACTGCATACTGGTCCTCGTAGTAGTATGCAGTACAGTTTCCAGTATGCGACAAAAGCAAAGCATACTACGGTGTCATGTGAGCATAGCGTTGCATGATGGGATGCAGTACACCACAAAGATAGCTCTGTTCGCGTACTAATATTTTGCGGAAGTAGTATGTCATCCGGGGATGTTTCGCGTACTGGAAAAATTATTTTTATTCGCATACTGCATACTGGATACTGATCTGGGGCCCAAGCAGTACGCCACTATGTAGTAGGCTATTTCGAACACAGCAACTGACACAGCTTGAGGTGACTGTTTGTTGTTATTTGGTGCTGTATAAATAAAATGTAATTTAATTGTTTTGCAACGTGAACTTTGAAGAAACTTATTTTCTTTCTTCTTCTCTGCAGATTGACAGTGCTGTCATAGCACTGATGGATGACGCAGCTCTTGCAAATTACATCCCTTCCTATGGAGACCGCATTGCCATCTTCAATTTCTGCAAAAGCAAGCAACCACTCTCACAAAGAAAACAAGGACTTTTACAAAAACTTCGTGAAAAAATGCAAAACAGAAAGGAAGGTCCCAAGGAGAACACTTCACATGCAGACACACGAACAAGACAGACAAAGAAGCAAAAGACATCAAGAAATGTTGAAATAGGATGGATACATCATGATGGAAAAATAACCAAACAGGTGAGGGCAAAACAGGGAGGTGGCACCAGAAAAATTCAAATGGCCACTGATGCAGGATTGAAGGATATTCTTCAGCAAGGAAAGAATTTTTTTTTTCCTGATGGAGTGTCTCCTAAAGGATGTGAAACTGATTTTGAGTTTGAGGTCTGGGACTTTAAACAGAACCACCTCACTGATGACACTTGCCAGTCTATTGGTGATATGTATGAAGCAGCAAGGCTGACAATGTTACGCTTCTACATTGCAACAAAGCCAAAATATCTTGAAGAAGAGGCCAGTGAGACATCTGAAGTGATGTTTGTCTCTGCAAGCAGTGGCAGTGAAATTAATCCAACAGAAGTGGCAGAAGTCTTAGGTAATTTTCATGGAGACGACCATCCTTTAGAAATTTCAGATGATTCAGAGATAACCTTTGGTCCCACTTTTGATGCTGAAGAAGGTACAGATGACACATTAATCTATGAAGGTTTTCTTGTACCCCTCAGTCCAGCTAATCCAGAGGATGTAATAACAATCATTGTACATCATGCTAACATTTTACATGACATGATTACTGCTTTCTGTGATGCAGAGATTTTGACCAAAACACTGAATGTGAAACGCATACTTCCAGACAATACAGAAGAAGCAGGTAGAGGATCAGGGGTACTGAGAGATGTACTCAGCTGCTTCTGGCAAGAATTCTATGAGCGATGCACCCTTGGTGCAACAGTTAAAGTGCCATTCATTCGCCATGATTTTTCTGCTGAAAAATGGATGGCAACTGGCAGAATACTTCTGAAAGGTTACCAAGACTGTCAGTATTTTCCAACCAAACTTGCTATCCCTTTTCTTGAACAAGTGCTTTTCAACTGTGTTTACAGTGATCTTAAAGTGCATTTTCTGCAGTTTGTGAGCAGCCAAGAATGTGAAGTTTTGGTGCAAGCAGTAAGTGATTTCACTGCAGTTGACATGGATGATCTTGTGGAAGTTCTTGACAATTATGGCTGTAGGAAAAGAATCACCGCTGAGACTCTTCCAACAATCCTTGATGAAATAGCACATAAAGAGCTTGTCCAAAAACCAATGTTTGTTATTGACTGTTGGAGGGAAATCACCCATCACCACCTTGCCCTCACTCCAGAGACATTGACAAAGTTGTTCTCGGACCTGCAGCCAACTTCAAAAAAAGTCTGCCAACTTCTGAAATTTTCTGTTGATTTGACACCAAAGCAAAAGGAAGTGGTAAATCATCTGAAACGATTCATCAGAGAGTTGGATGACATTAAACTTCAGAAATTTCTGCGATTCTGCACCGGATCAGATCTTGTAGTGACAGACAGTATTTATGTGGAGTTTCAAGCTATGACAGAGTTTACAAGAAGACCAGTTGCACACACGTGTGGGAAGATTCTGCAAATAGCTGACAGCTATGAAAACTTCCCAGATTTCCGTTCTGAATTTAATGCAGTTCTGGAAAGCAATGTCTGGGTAATGGACATTGTATAGACTCTCACAGGAACAGCAATTCACTATGTTTGAACTATTTATGCAGACTAGAGCAGAACTGCAAAGGATAAGAATACATATTTGAGCTCTATACAAAACACTCCTTCTTGTTCTTTTATAATTAGAAAGAAGTTACCATATTTGTGTCAGAAGCCCAGTTTTGGCTACAAATCTTCCAGTCTCTTTTATTATCCAGTTTCACAATAAACTAGTACAGTCACAAAACAAAATGAACTGGCACACTGTCCGTTACCATAGCTAAAGCTATTTTCACCTAATCCAAGTTCTCTAGTTGCATAACAGAAACCTTGAGCAACAACAAAAATTGTGCTCATTAGAGATGTATGCAATATAAAGAAAATGTTCTTTCATATTTTCTTTAATGCACCCAGTGAAAGATTTTTTTTGTTAAGTTGTGTGAAAGTTTACATCACATTTATCTATTTTGCGCAAAGCCAAATACTTTTGTAAGGACTAAGACAAATTTATCCTGATGTTCTATTGTATTATAGGCAGTTAGACACTGTTTTGCTAGTTGCAGGAATGTGCATAATTTTGCACATTTGCATTAGTCATGCTTGCGATATTTTGCTTTATATGCCCTTGTTAGTTTAAAAGATCAAAGGTTGGTATTTGCTGTTGGATGCTCAAGTACCACATAAGCACACATTTGTGAACGCACATGTTTTTAGAATATATTCATGCATTTCCACTGTTTTCTTAAATGGTGTGTTGTTTCTAAACATTCATCCAAGAAAATGTTGCAAGCTGCAAAATAAATAAGAGTTTTGAAGACATTTACTGATTGTCATTGCACAGACACTATACAGTGCAGTGTCCAAGGGCTGTGATTATTCTTTCATTCTTATGCCATCATTCTTACGTCATTCTTATACAAAATTTCCATGTTCTCTAGTATTAGTTTCAAGACTAAAAAGAATGTCCTTGTTACCTATGGAAATATTGGGCATTTTTATTGTATGCATGTTCCAATTTCCAATAAAATGTTACTTTTACCACTACATTTATATTGTAGTTCTGAGTCTTTTGATAAAGTTCAGTATCCATTTGAACCATATCCATAACCTGACCTTGAGCCTTCACTGCTTATGTCTTACATGGCGCTTTGCTTGAAGAAGTTGATTATTTTCCAAAGTTATATACCAAATTAAAGGGTATGTTGGTGACCGTTGCAGCCACTGTTCTGTCAAATTGGTGCTTGTATACCGTGAATAAAAATTAACCTTTCGGCTGTATGTCTTATAATTGTATGAATCATGTTAGTTAATTAGCTTTGTACATGACAGCTCATACTGCATCAGTATGGAAACGACTAATTTAATGAAAGCCAAAATCTTATAATAACATTACAGTACAAAGATGATGGTAAAATGTGATGGTTCTTCATTAAAATCTTAATTTTATTTCTACTAAAAGCCCAAAATATGTAACAGCTTGATATATTAACAATGATGTGTTTATATAAATGTTATGTAGTTTAGACCCAAAAATGTGGAGTACATGCATCTATGATTTACAGAAACATATAATGATAAAATGTCCTGGTGCCTGGGTTGCTAGCCAGGAACAATAGGAATACACGTGACAACAGAAACACAATTAACAGAGCTATTTTATTCTTCTAATGGCAGATCTGCTATAAGCACTCTGAATTTACATTTAACAAAAAGTATTCACAGAATGACATGAAAAGAATGACATGGCAAGCCTGTTTGCTTGTACCCAAAATGCATTTATCTGGAAAATGTCTTACACTTGTGACGGGCAGGGTGAGCGACTAAAAAGGAAGCGATCACGCCAAGTCTCAGGGAAAAAGAATGGTTTAATTGAAGGTGCGCAAACCAAAAACCCGTGCAATAAATCCAAATTAAGGATGTAATGACCAGTGGTCAACTGGTACAAAGACAAGACATATATAGGCAAACAAACGACCCTCAGGTGAGACGGATCACGGGCTCCGCCCTCCTGAGGGACGCACACGACGTAACAAAACAACAACAATAACAGCAACACAACACAATAGGGTACTTGTAATACATGGCAACAGTTATTAAATCATATGATCAAGACAAACCAACATTTTATTTAAATTTGCACATGTAAATAGTGGATGTGTGCCATTTCTTAAATACTGTGGAGTATTTCTTCTCTTAACCTGATATACAGGTCAGCTGCAGCAAGTGGGTCTACTGGGGCTTCCCATTCATTTTCTACCATAAGTAGACAACAAAGTTCAAAGACAGTTTCATCACAGGGAAATCGACCTTTTGGAGTGCACTCTTCCATACAAACAGTGAGCTCCTCCAGGTGAATCGGTTTCAGTCTGTCCTCAGCATTGTGCAGCTCTGGGAATGAGAACATCATGACTGGCCGGCCCGGTGCAGCACCACCACTTGATCTTGGTCGAATTTTGTGCGAGTTCCATGTGTTTACGACATCATCAAGTTCATCCTACAAAGAAAGTAGCGCAGAATATAAGAATAAAACAAACTGTGTACCAATAACTCTTGCCAAAGTTAAGGCTTATGAAGTCATCAATAGACAGCAAGAATTTTCATTCAAGTGACCTCTAATCAATCTAAAAACAAGCAGTAACTACAAAGTAGCACTTTCACCAGTCAGCAATCACCAATAAGTGTAACAATTTATTCTGGGTGTTCAGTAATTCCACAAACTATTTTCATGATAACTTCACAAATTCAGAACACTGCTTTCTGCCCAAAACGAGGGCTGTACATTTTCATGGAACCAGATTCCCCAGCAATTTAAACCATGTGGGAAAAAAACAAATTTGCTCCATGCACCTGTACTGAGAAAGTTGCAGTTAGTCTAATTGGTATTTATCCATTTTGCTTCTACTTATCCTTTTAAATGAAAAAAAAAAGATTTTCCATGTCAAAGAAAGATTTTATAATTACTAATAACACTACTATATTGATTTACAATATACAATGTCTACAACTGAGACATTACAGAGGATGAGGACACTTTTACCTGAACAAGATTAAGAAAGCAGAACTGGATAAGACTTTTGTCCAAAAAGTCTCCCGTGAAGTGACCATCATCCTGAAACGTTTTAAATAAGTTCATCCAGAACTGTGCACTCTGTTTGCGGAGGGTAGCCCACCATCCTTCAATGCGCTGGTTGGCTGTACTTGTTCCATATAAGAAACTTCTCTGCCCTGCAAAACTGTCTGTGTGATTTCTACGCAAAAACATTTGCATTTGTTCTACACAACCATTTTCTGTGCCCCTGTCAGCACGTACTCTCTCTGGACATCCATTCATGCATGAAACTGTTTTCAAAAAGTAACTTGCAACCAATTTAGGGTCACTGTTTGTGGTATAGGCCTCCAGCCATAAAACATAGCGGCTAAAACCATCTATGCAACCATTGATGGCAATGCCATAGGGTTTTAATTTGTCATAGCCATCCATGTGCCAAAGTGCATTTGGTCCTCTGCAGCTGTACTGACGTCTTCTCAAGCGTCGAGCTCGTCTTAATTCCACACCTTGTGGATCAACCAATTTGATAATGCGTCTTATGGTATCTTGTGACACAACAAATCCACGTTGAACTGCACGAAGATGTAGCCAACGATAACCTTGCATCTGGCCACTGGTCATGATCTCTTGTTGAACAAAGGCCAGTACTTCTTGCAGGTCTGTCTGATTCTTTCTTCTGAAGAGCCCTAGTCTTTTACAAATTCTCTTTAGGGTACGAATACTTATAAGTATCTGATTATTATGAGCTAAAATTGCAAGTATTTCTTTGTT
This sequence comes from Brachyhypopomus gauderio, assembly GCF_052324685.1. Taxonomy (NCBI): domain Eukaryota; kingdom Metazoa; phylum Chordata; class Actinopteri; order Gymnotiformes; family Hypopomidae; genus Brachyhypopomus; species Brachyhypopomus gauderio. The sequence goes on along the minus strand of NC_135211.1, from coordinate 24,403,362 downwards.
ACTGAAAGACAGTCTGAAGTACAATCGAATTAAGTCATCTAACTCTGACATTGTAGGCACCGTTTCTGTCACTCCAGGGTCCAGCCTTTCACAAAAGTCCTTGTTTTCTTTGTGAGAGTGGTTGCTTGCTTTTGCAGAAATTGAAGATGGCAATGCGGTCTCCATAGGAAGGGATGTAATTTGCAAGAGCTGCGTCATCCATCAGTGCTATGACAGCACTGTCAATCTGCAGAGAAGAAGAAAGAAAATAAGTTTCTTCAAAGTTCACGTTGCAAAACAATTAAATTACATTTTATTTATACAGCACCAAATAACAACAAACAGTCACCTCAAGCTGTGTCAGTTGCTGTGTTCGAAATAGCCTACTACATAGTGGCGTACTGCTTGGGCCCCAGATCAGTATCCAGTATGCAGTATGCGAATAAAAATAATTTTTCCAGTACGCGAAACATCCCCGGATGACATACTACTTCCGCAAAATATTAGTACGCGAACAGAGCTATCTTTGTGGTGTACTGCATCCCATCATGCAACGCTATGCTCACATGACACCGTAGTATGCTTTGCTTTTGTCGCATACTGGAAACTGTACTGCATACTACTACGAGGACCAGTATGCAGTATCCAGTATATACTGAGTGCAGTATGCAGTATCCAGTATGTAGTAGGCTATTTCGAACACAGCCAGTGTCTCCAATTAACAGGAAAACCATGTATTCTGGGACAAATACAATAATGGGATAAGGGAGCTACAGTATGACCTTTAAGTAGGGTGACCAAACGTCCGTATTTCCTGGGACATGTCCGTATTTCACGTCCTGTCCCGGATTGTTTTTTTTGTTTTTTGAATGAGGAAATGTCCTGGTTTTTAAAGTACCTTCATTGGACCATTAACATCTAAATGTACAGGCACTACACTACACTGGCGAACGTAAGTTGTTACCGGGGGTGTAAAATGGACACAGCGAGAAAAAAAGACAGATTTAAAGTGTGCAGAAACAGTCTAAATAGTCGTTGGAACTAACCTAGTGAAAATCGGGCCATTAAATAATTTTTTTTTTGCCGGGACTGAATATTAAAAAGAAGGAAAACCGAGATAAACCGGGAAATCCGAGACAGTCCCGGGAAAACCGGGACAGGTGGCAACCCTAGTATAAATTGTGATTTCAGTCTTGAACAGTCTTAAACTGATATTAGCAGGTGGCTAGCGCTCATAACGTGCTGCTTAATTGCCGTAGTAAACGTACTCAGTTCAAACTGAAAAGAAGTACAATAATATTCAAAAACCCGTCAATTGACCAACTTTGATGTAATGTGAGACGTTGCCTATTTGCCTAACATTATAAGCTAACAAACATGCTAACAAGTAACGGTAACTTGCTGAGAAAAAAGTGCCAGCCGACAAACTGTCTTTGTTACTCACCTTCTGCTCTTCCATAATGGAAATGCTGTCTTCTGGCACTCCTCGCCCACGGAGGAGTTTAAAAACTCGTTTAAATCGGACATTTCCGTCCACGGGTTTGTTCACCAACTGCATATGTCTCTGTCATTAAGCTGATGACTTCCAAGTACCCACAATTCCGAGAAAAAAGTCACAATTCTGAGAATAAAGTCAGAATTGTGAGATTAAAGTCAGAATTCTGAGATTAAAGTCAGAATTGTGAGATTAAAGTCAGAATTCTGAGAATAAAGTCAGAATTGTGAGATTAAAGTCAGAATTCTGAGAATAAAGTCAGAATTGTGAGATTAAAGTCAGAATTGTGAGAAAAAAGTCAGAATTCTGACTTTAATCTCAGAATTCTGGCTGCCCTTTTTTTTCCAATGTCCCATATATTTTTTTTTTTATAGTGGCCCTAATCCTCTTCCGTAACCTAGCTTACAACTAGCTTAAAGTCTATAATAATACGAATAATAAATAATAGCTGATCTAATTTATTTTATAACAGAACTTTAACCACTAACTCTAACTAATTAACCAATGCACACCTCTCACAACACCAACTCAAAACCCACAAAGGTCCACAAGTCTCAAACTAGAGTCCTGCACCGGGTCGGGTACGGGTACAGGCAAATAGATGCTGAAACGGGTGGGTTTTACACATACCGCAATTTAACGGGTGGGTATGCGGGCGGGTAAGTTAAATACGGGCCACCTAAGGATGAATCGTTGGATGTTCTTTTGTGGAGGAAAAAACACCAAGATGATTTTCCCAACCTGGCAACAACTGCCCGAAGTGTCCTCTCAATCCCCGCATCCAGCGCTGCGAGTGAGAGATTTTTCCTCCGCTGGTTTTGTGATCTAAAAGCGCAGAACGCAGCTCAAACGTGGGACTGTGGACGATATACTGTTCCTGCACAGTAACCTAGGATAGATTTGTGAACCTATGCGATTTTATTTAGTTGTTATACTGGCATTTGTTCCCTCTCGTTTTGCATTGTGTTATGACAACGGTTGGCTACATAAATTGTCGTGCGTTTTACCAGTTGCTACTTTTAGATAGGATTACTGTTCCTGCACAGCAACCTTAGATTTTATTTTGTGTTGTACTGACGTTTTTTCAGAGGCGCATTGAAAAATAAAGTGCTCTATAGGAATACTTTTGATTTGTGTGATTACGGGTGGGTAACGGGTAGAATATTAACGGGTTCGGCCGGGTACGGATTTAACTTTGGAATAGCCACGGGTTCGCGGGTGCTGTACTCTGTGGATATGGGTGGGTGCGGGTCTAAAAAAACGGACCCGTGCAGGACTCTGGCTCAAACCGCTTTATGTGACACTCAAAATGAAACGATGAAGTAACCCACTGAATCCGAGGCCTCGTTTGTCATCATTCACGTGATTTTTACGGTAATGACACACGCCTCGAACCGGGGCTTCATTTGGCACGCCCCTTTTTGCTCGATACAAGCTCCGAGGCATCGCTTCAAATGTCACATCACTAGTATCAGCCATTGTATTAAAACCACCTATCTATTGTTGTGTAAGCTTCCCTCATGTTACAATAACAATCCTGACCCACCAAAACATCCCCCAAACCTCTGAAGGCGTCCTGTAATATCTGGCATCTGACGTTAGTAGCAGATCCTTGAAGACTTGTAAGTTACATGTGTGGCCTCTTTCCAGCACATCCCACAGATTCTTGAACAAACTTGAGATTTGTGGAGAATGGAGGCCAAGGCAAAATCTAAAACTGTCATTTTCCAGAAAATAAGTTTTTTTTTCGATGTGGCAGGATGCGTTATCCTGGTGATGGCCATTAGGCATTACTGTCGCCATGAACGGGCATCACATTGCCTCTGCAGGTTTTCTTCTCATAGTTCATTCTGATTATCTTTTGCAGGTAAGTGAGGCACACACACCCACATATACACCACATGTAAAGACATACACTCCTACCTCAACACCTGTTACTACTGCACTAACATATTAAAGCAAAAGCAGTTACATTCTTCATGATGTGCTATTGGTTTGCCCTCTTGTTGACCTGAGGTGGATGGCTTCCCACTCTGATCCTCCATTCCTCTCCACATCTTGCTCTCGGAGTTACTTTGCCATCGTCACTTTGACTTGCTCATTATGGGCCTGAACCCAGATTTTCTGTATATATGATTTCCTGTAAACCGCTTTATGCCATAACATTGTAAAAAGTGCTTTTCAAATGTTTTGAATTGAACTGCAGTCAGCACCATCACATTACACCTGTTAGCTACATTACATTGTCACCAAGCAAAAAATGTATATTGGTTATAAAATACTTCTAATGAATTACACTGAATGGTCCCACGGTACCTTAGTGAGCCCTTAGTGCATCACCACCTGCCATCTCTGCTCAGATCAAAGGTGCAGGTGTTGCCAGCTGCAGACACTCTTCCTATAAGGCTCAGACACTATGGCATGACCGTCCTGTCAGTGTTTGAGACTTACCGTCTAAGGCTAGGATGAAAACACAGTTACAGACATTTTATTCAACACTTCCCCTCTAAGGTAAAGTTGTAGATCTGGGGGTTCATGGATATTGTGAGTTTCTGTGAACTGGGATGCTGTCACTTCACCTTCTTCTCAGTTTGTTGACTGAGAGTGACACAGGAATGAGGGCTCTCTGGAACATCAGCACTCTATTACCTTTTGGCTCCTTGCAACTGTGCAGCCATATCTAGATCTTCTGGAGTCGTGGTCTTATGGTTACGGAACCGGTCTTGTGACCAGAGGGTCATGGGTCGATTCTCAGGCCCTAGGTGGGACTGAAGTGCCCTTGAGCAAGGCACTTAACCCAACTGCCTGGCGGGCTAGGGCTGCCCACTGCTCTGGGCATGTGTGCGTGTGTTCATACTGCACAGATGGATAAATGCGGAGGATAAATTCCAATTGGAGTGCCAATCACAATTGACAAAATTGGCAACTTATCTTGGGAGTCCATCCTTGCATACTATTGTTCCCTAACTCTCATGTCTTCTCTCTTCCTGCGAGGTACACCTGCTCCTGAGGTCATGCCACCGTGTCTTCACCTGTCTCAGCTGTTATGGCTCCTCCCCCCTCAACAGTGCCCACCTACTGTGGCCCACCCCCACTCCTACCCCACCCTACCCATGAATCTGTTGCCCTGGCCAGATGTACCAGCTGAGTTTTGGACACACCTGTACTCATTGAAACCAGAGTAGAATATTTAGAAACACTTGTAAGACTTCTGTTTTCCAGTCTTAAAATCTTATTGTTTCCCCCATTATTAAGTTTGCTTTTTATTGTTTATACTGATGCCGCTGTGGAGCTGTTGTCAACCAGAGGAGGACAGCCCCCCCTCCTTGAATCTTGGTTCCTCTCATAGTTTCTTCCTCATGCTCTAGGGAAGTTTTCTTGCCCCATTTGCTGTCGGCTTGTTCAGTAGGGGCTTGGATTCAAACATGTGCAAAACTGCTTTATAACAAAAGCTACTGTGTGTAGTAAAAAAAAAATGACATAAATAACTGACTGATCAAGTGTATCTACTGGATAGGTTCAACTAAAGGTGATTAGTGATCCAAGCTGCAAAGTGGATAAGTGCATATCTATAAAAGGACTAAAAAGGAATATATAAAAGACTGAACCTGTTTACTAATTAGTTTTTCATTGAACTAGATTAAGGGGTAGAGAAGCTAATCTATCAGCAGCACACTGTGCGGTCAGTCTTGCATCTGGATCATGGTCCCAGCAATCTTCAAGGAGTTCCTGCAGACAGAATCCCTGCAAACACATAATACAAAATAAACATTTAAATCATACTGGAATTTACAGATAACTCAGCTCTTATAAGAATAGGAAATATATTCTTATTGCACAATTTCCTCATAGTCTGTAACTGCTGTTTATATTATATGTATGACTCAAGCAGGGACGTCATCCTTTCCTGTTTGGTAAGTGCCCCCTTAGAAAGACATTAGCTATGTAAAGCTATATAAGCCTGTGTAAAGACGACATGGATGATATGACCAAAACGTCCGGCATGTAACTACAGACACAAAACAAATGCAGAATCATTTGCAGCTATAGAAGAAAACAGAACAGAACAAAAAGGTTCTGCCACCTTCCTTGTATGTCATGTACCTGATGCTGAGGGTCCCAATGGGGTGGGAAAGTTGGCCGTGTTCTTTGCTCCAACACCAAACCGAGAAGTTCTTCGAGAGAGGGACTGGTTCCCAGTTCGGCTTCGTACGGCAGCATGTGTGTCGGGACAGCAGAGTCTGGGTGCAAATGAGGAGGACACAAATGCATCAGACTTATCAGACTCTAGTGCAGAAACCTGCACATACTGTTTGCAGTTAAACGTATGTATAGCAGGATTGTAAAAAGGTTGGCTTTTATGAAAAATAAGAACAAAGTGGTTTCCTTTAAGCAATAAAGCAACCATGCTAAGTCACAGTGGATGAAATCACTTTAAAATCACTGCTTGGCATGGTGGTTATTGCGTGTTCCTCTGTAGTCATTATCAAGTATTATAGTCATTTTAGAGTAAATATTTACATTCAATTTATACCTTTGCAGAGGTCTGAGCAACGCACAAGCAGTTCCCAAAGCAGCAAGCCTAAGGAATAGACGTCTCCCTGCAGCAAACACTGACCACTGTTCAGATTCACGCAGCCCTCCAGGATTTCAGGTGACATGTAACAGAGAGTCCCCATCTGATTCCTGTCCTGCTGATTGGTCACAGAAAGAGCATTATAAAACATACTTCAGCCTAAAAGTGGAAAAAATATATATATTTTTCCATAATTGCTAATGGTTAAAATAAAGGCTCTCTTCATACACCACAATTAGGTAAGACTAGCCTTTACTCAACCATGTACTGTACTATGGTAACCTAGGTGAATTGGACAGAACAAATATTCAGAAATAGAACATGTATTCAAATATTCAGAACATAAATATTCAGAAATCAATATCCAGACCTTCTGTACGAGTGAAACAAACCTCTGTTGCGTTGGGGTGGCCCTGCAGTACATGCTGGTTCCTGGGGTGCTGGAGCACCACTGAACAGCCGAAGTCGCACAGAGCACATGTACCATCTGCCTTCACCAGGACGTTCCCACTGCTCAAGTCACAGTGAGCAATCACCGGCTTACGCACACCTGAAACCATGAGTAAAGTTCACAAAATCCATAAAGGAACAATTAACAGTATTGGAACAGTATGCATTGCATCGAATCTAAAAGAGAATAGAAAAAAATTATTATATATGTACAGAAGGTGCTCACCATTTTTATCAGAGTCGGAGTGGAGATAGGCCAGTCCTTGAGAAAGAGTCTGTGCCAGTTTTAATGTAGCTGCCCAGTTACACACATTTATGGAGATGAATTTATTCAGAGAGCCCTGAAAAAAGGAAATATGTGAATGTTTGCATTCCTGGGTCATCACCCAGCAAGTGGACAAAAACCCCACACAGCAAATACTCTGAAGTAACAACATTTGAAATTAGACATGTGGGTGAGATAACCTGTGATTTATGCATGATTTAAAAATTATCTTGAAGTATGTGGTTCAATTCCATATTCCTGAAATATTTAAATAGATTATGCCTTGTTCATACTACAGCTAATGCGTCAGGTTATTATACTGATACGCATGTCACTGAAAACATAAGGAAGTGTTGGGTATTAGAAATTATAGTAAGTCAAATATGCAGCTAGTGATGTTATGAATTAATTCATTTGGTAAACACCAAGAGCATCCACATCTTCCTGATGTTAGTGAAAAACAGTGTGAATGCAGTAATTGTTCAGTCAAAAATAGCAAAGCAAGCTAGAGGAGCTACGTCATTTCAAACTTGGCAGGAGGCTCAACTCTGTAGCACTATGGATAAATGTTTTGTCACTCAAAACAAAAGAAAATGGGAAAATGGGGAAAATTGTCATATTCTGACAATACCCAAGCCTGGAATGTAACCAAACACCCAAGCACAAATGCTGAAAGGTTAACTTGGAGGTTAACTGCGTTGAAGGAGCTCCAATACAGGCATTTCTGCAGTCAGCTCTTCTCCCAGTTATGCAGATGGGGAATTTTACTGATAATTTAATCAAACTCTACTCATTTACTTACACATTTAAACACATCTGAGAGAGATGCTTTCTGAAGCAATCAGACCTCTCAATACAAGTAAATTCATCTTGGTTGATTCAAATGGTTTTCCACTGGCCTTGGAGCAGGGCTGCATCTCTCTGCTTGCGCTTGATTTCATAATATTCAGTGGTCTAATAATTTGGCTGTTCATTAACTCCAGACTGAAAAACTGCATCTCCCATGAACCTTTGCTATTCTGAACAGTGCACTTTGCCCCCTGGCACTGGCTTCCATTGCTATTCTAATAACATACAACTGTCCATAGTGTGTAGATAACTACATGATCTAGCACTGCCCCTGCTCCAGCAACCACTGTGCAGTTATGCAGACATGGTTCATTTGTTCTTTGTTTCATGAATGTGGTTCATGTCGGGATTTGTTGATCAAGACTAATTTCTAGCAGCATGAGGCATGCACATTAGTATAATATGCAGTTTTAATTAATCATAATTAGATTAGTTCGTTTTTAAACCACACGGCTAAAAAAAATAAAAATAAAAACTATCCACCCCCTCAAACAAGTCATGTTGTTGACTCCAGTGACACCTGTACCTGCACTGGATTTACTGGCTGCAATACCCCCAAGGTGTCTTGGTATATAATAACTCACTTGGGTCGCCAGTTCCAAAATGAGCACAAAGTCTTTGTTCATTCGTCCTCCTCCAAGAAACTGCACGATTCCAGAATGCATCATAGAAGGCAGCAGGTATATGTCCTTCTCCTTAATGAACTCTTGCCTCTGTATTGCAGGAAACACCTTCAGGGCCACCAATGATCCCTGGAAGAATCCCTGCCATACACATGCAAAATGGCCACGCGACACTACCTACAACAGACATGGATCAAAAGACAAATGACACTAATATAATGAGAGCTAGCGCATAGGTCTGTATATTACAGGGATTAAAAAGTAAGAAGATGCTCAAATAAAATGTGTATACATACTCTGTCTGCACATTTCTCTTTGTGCTAGCATTCAGACAGACATTTTGGTGAAAGTTCATAAGGAAAGGGAGAAAAGGATAGCTTAACACTCCTTTGATTTTTGTGGGAGTTACATTCTCCTTACATTCAGACACCCTGTGTGTGCATGTACTATATATGCTACAGAACAGACTGACCATCAGCCACATCCTCTACATGGATGACAAGAAGCCGTATGTCAGAAGTGAACGAGCCACTGACTCACTAATCCCTCTCACCAGGATATACCCTATCAACACTGTAATGTCATTTGGACTGAATATGGGAAGGTAGTTCAGACTGAGGAGATCTCACTACTAGAATGTGATTCAACAGATGTTGAGGGCAGCTACAGGTATCTTGTAATCCCACAGGTAAATGGGAATCATGAGGAGGGCACACAAATCTGTTACAACCTAATGCCTACAGAGAGAGAGACAAGATCCAGGAGTTCAGTGGTTCCTATGGAGGAAATAATTTCATCATTAAATTGTACGACTTGCACACTAGATTCGGTTCCCTCAAAATTATTAAAAGAGGTATTACCAGTTGTGACTGAACCTCTTCTAACAGTAGTTATCTCATCCATTACAATAGGTCACATGCCCAAATCCTGTAAATTAGCGGTTGTTAAACCTCTGATCAAGAAACCAAATCTTGATCTGACTGTACTATCTAATTATAGACCCATTTCGAACATATCCTTTATATCCAAGATCATACAAAAAGCTGTAGCCCAGCAATTATGCTTATATCTGCATAGGAATCACATATTTGAAAAGTTCCAATCTGGATTTATGCTCCACCACAGTACTGAAACAGCCCTAGTTAAAGTATCAAATGATCTCCTCCTTGCCTCAGATCAAGGCTATTTATCTCTATTAGTGCTTCTGGATCTTAGTGCAGCTTTCGACACAATAGATCACAGGATCTTGCTAGAACAGTTAGAAAGCTGGGTTGGAATCTAAGGCACAGCCCTTTCATGGTTTTATTCTTACTTAACTAATCACTATCAGTTTGTAGAGCTCAATAATATTCCGTCCAAACGTACAAAAGTGAAATATGGGGTCCCGCAAGGCTCCATCTTAGGACCACTATTATTTACATTATATATGCTACCATTGGGCATAGTTATAAACAAACATGGTGTCAACTTTCACTGCAATGCAGATTACACTCAACTTTATATATCAGCCAAACCTGATGACAAACACAGTTTAGGAAGAATTGAAGCCTGCGTAAGAGATGTTAAATGCTGGATGTCTCTAAACTTCCTCCAACTTGATGAGTACAAAACAGAAGTTCTCCAAGAGCCAAGAGAACAGCAAGAAGGTGCAGAAGATGAAGGAATCAGTGGTTCCTATGGTAATTGGAGCACTAAGGGCTGTGAGAATGGCTCCAGAGATCTCCATCCAGACGAGTGCAGATCACAGGAACAATCTTGAGGTTTTTCAATTCATTGGATTTAAATTAAATACCTTTTGCAATTCGATGCTTAACAGGTCAATGTCAGCTTCCTTCTGGATGTCACATGCATGTGGTGGTCCTAAAGACAAAAACAAAAATGAAAAAAAAAAAAAAGATTATTTATAAATATCATTTCATAGTATATATATTACAGTATATATAATATACACACATACATGTATGGTTAGTACAGCAGGGTACAATTTCTACTGTTACTTATGAGAGAAAATTAAACAGATAAAATTTTGTCTAATTTAATAGTCTAAGTTGCAACTTGTTTTTTAAATTATATTCAAAAGGGTAAAAGGGACACTGAGTTATAGCAAACTTACTGCAGTCTTTGAATAATTTCCACTTCTCTGGATTTATGAGACACAGCACCATCAGCACGGTCAGCACGGTCAGCATAGTCAGCGCTCCAGCAAAACCAGTAAAGCAGATAACAATAAGCTGATCTGTAAACAAGACGTTGACTTAAGACAGGCAGGAATTCCCTTCTGATTTACACAGCACTCGATCACAGGGAGGCAAGACCCTTTTTGCTAAATTACTGGAGTTTTTCAGCACCATTCAGCTCTTTTAAAAACAGAAGGGGGCACAATCTATGAGAAACTTCATCAGCCCCATTGGATACTGAGTGTATTTGTAGGGTTACATTTTCATTCTGTAAAATGTAAACTTTAATTTCAAGCACTTATTTAAATGGAGCCTCAATATGAGGAAATGGTGGTTAGTATCTTCCATGTATTCTATAAATCAGTCAGCTAAATGTAATGTCAGCACCAAGAGCTGATTTCTGTATGCACATTTACCTGAAGTGTGGGAAGGTTGACTATGATTGGCTTGGTCATTCCACGTGATGTTCAGGTTACAAAAGTCTGAGCTGCACAAACACTCTACATAATTTTTAACAGGTTTTGCTGCACGGCATGACGATTCTGGACAAGACGATGCCACTGCACTGCAACCTAAACACTCGATGGACAAGGAAAACACCAAGAATTAGAGAAAAACCGACAACAGGGTTTTACTTTAAAACACTTCCAGTACGGTCCATCAAGACCCAAGTCAGTCAGAACCACTGCCCTCATGGTTGTGAGGGTTTTGACTCATACCAGATCCTGGGAGCGTATTACGCCTATTCTGGAACATCTTCACTGGCTCCCTGTTCAGTATGGTATCCAGTATAAGGTTATTGTGCTGGTGTTTAAATCTCTGCATGGCTGTGCACCATTTTACCTCAGTAGTCTCCCCCAAACATACTCTCTAGTACGCACCTTGCGCTCGTCCGAGCTGCACTTATTCAAAGTTTCTAGCAGCAAGTTGCGCACTGTTGGTGATAGAGCCTTTAGTGTGGCTGGGTCAAAGTTATGGAACAGTCTGCCACTAGAGTTACGTGCTTGCCCATCCATCACTATATTCAAGGCACATCTAAAAACCCATCTTTTTCAGTTGGCTCATGGCTTTTTATTTGTATTTTTAATTTCTTTTTCTTTCTTCTTTTATTGCTCTTGTCTGTCTCTTATTTTAACTTTATTGAACTTTCTTTTATTTTCCTTTTATTGTTCGCTATTATTGTGCAGTGTCCTTGGGTGTATTGAAAGGCACTAATTAAATTAAATATTATTATTATAAAGGCAGCATGCAAGCAACACAGGTCAACACAAACACTGAGCATCAGAATCAGGGAGAAGGTTGACATACTCCAAACGATAGAGACAGAAAGGATACAAGTTTACCAGTCACAACAGCTGGGGGATTCCTCCCAAGGTACCAGCCTTGCCTCACCAGAACAATGAACGAAGACTTGGGCTGAGGTCAAAATAGCCTAATATATACAATATGCTGCATACTACACTCGGAACATACTCTGTACTGGTCCCCGCAGTATACTATCCAGTATTGGACCCACCTTGGAAAGCTTTTCCACATGATGGCACGCAGTACACCACAAAGAAGATAGCTCTGGGTGCTTACTGAACCATAACATACTGGAAAAAATTATATTTGGTCAAAATCCTGCATACCGATTTGGGGCCGAATCAGTATGCAAGTAGTATGTCATAGGCTATTCACAACACAGCCTTAAGCTGGCAGGAGGACTGGTGTAGACTGGTGTACTCCTCCCCCCTATCCTAGGAGACACCGTGTGCTGCTCTCTGGTGGCCAGAGGTGGCCTAGGAAATGACCCAGTACAGGTACTTTACATTTTCATGATTCATTGGCATCTGGATTCATCCGAATCAGTGCTCATTTCTATAAAGGTTGGATGAACAGGGGCTGTTATGTACTAAAACTGGAAAGTCCAACACCATTTGGAATCCCACTGTGCAGCCCAGTGCCATAAAGAAGTGAGTTTAGTGATGTCTGGAGGAACAGACATGTTCATGGATGTATGTGGGAGGGAGTAAAGTGACCAGTGTGAAGATACCTGGAAATCAGCCATGTTCCTCTTACAGAACAAACCCCTTACACAACTACATACATAGTTATAAAAGATCTTTCACATACCCAAGCTCTCTGTACAAAGCAAAATACACAAAACAATTAACAATTATTTATTCACAAATATATATGAACATAAAATAGAATTGAACCACTGGGAAATTATTAACAGAACCCAACCTTCCAACCTAAACTAAAGCATATATTCTCTAATAAAACAAGCAAACAAAAAAAAACCGGTTTACGGTTTTCAACAGTAAAAGTAAACTCTTGCCAATGCAGAGCCTACAATACTCATTCCATTTGTTAATTAAAGCATTTCATCCATTCCATCCACTTAATATTTCAGTTTTGGCCTCACCGCCTCCAGAATGTTTGAATGTCAGAGGGGCCAGAGTTGTAGAGTCAGAGTTGTAAACTCTTGTGTCATACAGCAGCGTGTGAAGCAGGTAACAGCTTTCTTTGAAGTGTGAAGACAGATTTGCCAATGATGCATTACGAAATACTAATGTATTCAATAAAATTACTTTTATAGACAGCTGCATCACATTGTTTAGCCTAGATGTCTAGCCAAGGAGCAAGTTAACAGGTACATTGCTTCATTGAGTTTGTGGATTTGTGTAAACATTTTGCACAAAATGCCCACATGAGTAAGATTGCTGCGAATTGCACTTTTAGATAACTTAAGCACAGGGTTAGCATCAGGCTTTATCTGTGTGTATCAGATGTGTAGTTATAAAAGATTGTTTTAATCACCTAGTACTGTAACCCAGTGGTGAACCGTACTTACTGGCCATGGGCCTTCACTAGACATAGCCAAAAAATGGCCGTAGTATTACTGCTCAACTGCTCGATGACCCGATCATACAGCTGCTCCTTGCCTTTTAATTCCAAAACAAGCTCCTTTTCGATAGCAATTGAAGCCAGTGCAGACAGTCTGCACTGCAGACAGTTCCTCGCGTAGGTCTTAATACATTTAAGTGCAGAAAATGTTCTTTCCACAGATGCAGTTGAAACCAGAATAGTTAGAATTAAACTGGTAAGTAAATATAGCAGACACATGCTGTCACCAAGTCCATTGCATTGAAGGAAGATGTGGAGGTCAGTTGGAGATTTTCCTTGAAATCTCCTGCAGCGGCAGGTCAAAATGATGCCCGAAGCTGTCTGCCAGGCATGGGAAAGCAGCGTCAGGGAAATAAATCTTAAAGTTAATGAACTGCTGTGGGTCCAGGACTGAAAGAAAAGAAAGTTTTTCGTGATCTTTAAACCGGTCCTGCACTTGATTTAGAATACTATGTAAATCTGTTCATGTAGTGCTCTGTAATGTGTACGAGCATTCGTGTGGGTTCTCCGTCCAGTTGGCTCTCTGGTCTCTGCCACCGTCGCATCATATATTTGATTGAAATATTCTCTCTGCTGCTCAATAAAAGTGCAAAACTCATCCACCTTAGCTAAGCAAAAGTGCATGTCAAAACACTTACTCTGTAAAATATCAAAAAGTACATCAGCATGGCCAAAGATTTCCTTGAAGGTCACAAGAAAAGTTGAAGAAAGTTGAAGCCAAAGTTTTCCAGGTGTGATAGGTAGCCATCAGCACTGTGTATTGCATCATGTTCAAAGTCCTCATGATGCTCAATGATGTACTTAAAACATCCTTTGAGTATCCTTTTTCTCAAAGACTTGAGAGTTTTGAAGGAGTCTTGAAGTTAAATTCCATCTGGTAGGTGCCACACGTGGCAGTCTTTTTTGGCAAATTTCGTCAAGCAATTGGGTACGCAGCCAGTTAGCCATGGGTAGCGCTCCCAGTTAGCCATGGGTAGCGCTCCCAGTTGTTAGCTTGAAAATGATGAACGTACTCTTCCCCGGCTTGTGTTAGAATCTGAAGATGAGGTGTTGGTCGGCCTTTTCTCACAATTTTCGTTGAATGACCGTTTTGAAAATGGTGTTGTTAGCAAGTCGCTGACAATATCCTGCGATTCCATCCTTTCCGCTTGGAAAACCTCACGCTAGTGCTGGCTAGGAGCTAGCTAGCACACAAGCTAAAAGCTCACAAGACCAACCACGCAGAACTGACGCATGAGGAATACCCGGAGCACATTGGAGCACGCCCCCATGATTCCAATTGGAAATATGATTGGTTGATTAAACTGCCAATCCAAAATAAAAGCTCTCAATGTAAAAGGCAAGGGTATGCAACAGATAAACAGAAACAACGGTGTACAATATTCTGATTGGTTGATTTTATAATTTCAGCACAAGCAAAGTGGATTTGAAAGCCGATGTAGAGGAAAAATACAAATTATTGGTGAAGTGTTATTAACATATATTACATAAAGCATCTTTTTCAAGATCAATGGACCTTCAGAGAAGACCTTGAAGGCCCTGACGGTTCGCCACTGCTGTAACCTAATGTCAATCTTTAATCACAATTGAAGGCTTTTATCATGATGCATCATAGCATCAATTTTTTCCACTCACCCGTCAAACAAACATTTTAAAACTTATATTTAAATAACAAAGCCGAGGTACTGAGAACAACGACCTCTTGAGCACGCTACGTTTCCCTAATCAATCACGTGGGTAATAATTGAAGATAACGTCTTCAATAATTGGGGAACGTGGAAAAGAGCACCATATTACCCAAGAGGTCTGCTCTGGCCTGCCCGTGTTCGAGCTGGAAGAAGCCCATGCAGCAATTTGTCCGCGCGCAGTGCTGAACGCCTCCACTCACATTCCCTCCTCTCTGGGCCTTCTCGGTGTTCCGCGCGCTAGCCAGGAACGCGCACTTTCTCTCCGCAGTCACCGGTGGAGCAGGAATGCATGTTGACAACAAATCTATAGACACTGAGGAAAATACCCACGTTGAATGTCCGTTGTCGGATATTGCATTTGATAACTGAATTTTGCATTTCAGCAGTTTACGTGTAATCTTACTATTGCTATAATACTACTACGAATAATGCACAGTATATCCAGTGAAACAGCAACGTTATTATAACTCTGCATGGCCATGGAATGCAGGGATATTGAGAACAATGTACTGCCATGTATGATACGCGATAGCTTAATAATATTCGCTTGATTCCTAACCTTCAGCATTTCGTGCGCAATGGAGAAAAATCTACATTGAACTCCTCACTGTTCAGTCTTTTCAGCATTGTAGCCGTAAGGAAGACGGGTAGCTAAAACATATAGGCTACACCGCAGTCTTGACTTCAGAACAAAGTATTCACTATAGCGCCCAAGACTGATCCAACGTAAACACAAGTCAGTTACTGGACTCTATTTGGATTTTAGTTATATTAGCTTTCAACTCACCGACAAACACGATCAGTGACAGTTGCATTCTTGTGTGACAGGCAGATATGTTGAACACTACTGCTTATCATATAAAAGTGTAATATTTAATCTAAACACTTGCTTCACGCTGAGAGATTCCGTGTTTTGTGATGTGCGTCTTCTTTAACCCACTCTTCAAATCAGTTGGAATGCACCCGCATAAAAAGAGCGCAGATGACCTTGAAGTTTTCTCACACTCCCACATTACGATAAACCCTGTTCCTGTAAGTGAGTTTAAAAGGTGAAAGAATTGGTAGACTTAGCCAGGTGTGAATCATACTAACGCACAAAGGATGTTTGACTTTGACCAACCTGGCAACATGTAAATCACTTAAAAAATATTAAACAGGCAGGCACTCACACATAATTAAACTAGAAAACAAATTAAACACAGGCAGCTTGTAATTTAGGTAAACTATATTAGCACCCTTCCACGAAACGCTATCAATACAATTACAAGGAACCTTTTAAATCGTACAAAAAGTCATAAGTAAGATAACTAGTTTATCGCTCACAGTTGTTTGACTGTTATTTAGCCTTCCTTTTATTGCTTTAGTTTTTACGTTCGCAGGAATCTCAATGTCCGATCTACGTAAGGAACTTGCTGAGGTGTTTTCTGAATCTGGAAATGATGAAACGTTTCTCGGATTTTCCGATAGTGACCTTAAAGACTGTATTTTTAAGGTTGGTAGGTTATTTTTTTGGAAAACTCCTAGTTTGCCTACTACACGATCACTCCATCTTGTTATTCAGAGCAGGGATTTGAACCTTTGGGGGAGATCGTACCTGTTAAGGCCCGACATTTTTGGATCGAACACTCGCATGACTGCTAAAACAGCAAAGAAACAGCTCTGGGGTTATCTTAAGGAATTCACTATTTATCCGCCAGAGGGTGCTAGAATCTCTTGGAAAACACACTAACCATTCACATGCATCCTGCTCACATTTAATCTTAAAAAATAGACCGCTGGGGCGTGGAAGGCGCAGGTTCCTACTTAAATGGTTGAAACCCCTTCAAATAATTCTATAGTTGGCTTAGTAAAATATAGACATGTCAATGGGCTTAGAGTTTTTAGGTGACTGCAACTAGTTGTAGCCTATTTTTTTATATCTCTTTTCGTCATGTAGTTAAAATGTTTTTAGCTCATTTTAGACATCCGCTCTGTTTAAACATAATTAATAAC
Source organism: Brachyhypopomus gauderio (assembly GCF_052324685.1). Classification (NCBI taxonomy): domain Eukaryota; kingdom Metazoa; phylum Chordata; class Actinopteri; order Gymnotiformes; family Hypopomidae; genus Brachyhypopomus; species Brachyhypopomus gauderio. Next base: position 24,386,376 of record NC_135211.1, on the reverse strand, counting down.
CACACTCAAAACAAGAATGACTGGGGGGGTGCATGTGGCAGTACGTTTATGACGAGACCCATAACTGCTTCTCCAGGATTCCGAGTCTGACGGTGAAGAGAACAGCGGTGAGCAGATGTCCCCAAAGACACAACCTCGTCACGGGTTTACTCTAAGAATAGCACTACGCACCCGGTCCCATAACGAAGAGGAGGATGACTGGCACACAGAGAAGAAAGAAATGCAGAAGGAAAAGGCCATTAAGCGTGAAAATATAAAACCGGAAAAACATGATGCACCAAAGAATATTCTTTCATCTCCTTATAAGATGGAGTCTGATTATGGTGGTGATAATGATGATTCTGGTTCATTTCTTGCAAAGAGAGCCATGAATATCCAGGCAAACAAAGCAATGGTAAAGTGTCTGTAAACTCTTCTAGTTTGTTGTAATTGTATTGTATAGTCCATATTTTCATACTGATCATAGCATAGGAGCAATTTTCATACCCAGAAATCAGACATTCTTTTTGTTGTGCTTATAATGCCCGTCCACATGTGAACGTTTTTCATTTAAGCACCATATGAAGTTTGACTAGGTAATTTATTTTAAATTGAAAAGATTGTCTAAATCAAGTGTTCTTACAAGTTTCCGAATGTTAATGCTTGAAGTGTAACGCTCGTTTTAAATCTGCCTTTGCTAGTTGGCACAGCTGATGGCAGACCTACAGAAAATGTCAGGGCCCTTGTTAAAGAACATCGGACACACTCGTAAAAAGGAGCCTCGCTCAGATGTAGGTTGAAAATGACTTTCGCGCGCTTATGTTGCTACATTCAATTAGGAAAATACGTGCATATTAAACATTCACTTTATTTTTATGTGACGATGAGTATAGCAGAACAGTGTAGCTGTGTGCTATGAACTGATATGGTTTTTCTCCTAAGCGTGGAGTGCGCGCTTCTACACCGCGGCGTAACCCGGAACGCGCGTCTCGGAGAATGACTCGCTCGATGACTGATGACCTCCCCACCACTCAAATCAGCCCTGAGATGGAAATGAGTTTAGAAGAGGAACTCACGAAGGTCTGTACACTTTCTTTTTGTTAGCTTAAGCTTTGTTCCACATTATTCAGTGTTTTCCCCCTTTTCCGCATGAAATTAGGCATCAAATTGCTTTATAGTTCTCAGATGAATCAAACCATTGTTTATCTGGTGTTTATGTACTACAAGCAACTAAAATACAGTTCCCATACTGTCTTCTCTCAAAAACCTAAGATGCGGTGTTGGTACACCTTTTAAAAGAATGAATTGTGATTAGTCATGTATAGTAATCTTTCATTAAATGAACAGCGTTTGGTTGTATTTTCCTGTCAGATCCATTCAAAACCACGGAGATCCGTACAACCACGTCAAACCAAGCCTCACATCGTGCGCGCGATAGAAGACGTCACGGAGGATGAGCTTCAGCTGGTGGCTACAAACATGACCGAGAAGATTTATAATCGTGTCACCGTGAGTTGTTGCTCAGAGCACTTTGAATGAACTTCACTGGACATTTGGAGTTGCTACAAAGATGCCAAATAGTCATCTACTAATTTTAGACTGTTCATAAATTCATCAGAAGTGACTTGAAAAGTGCAAAACTGTCCAGCAGATTTACAGGAAGACTGAAGAAAAATGTAAGTTCTGTCCAATCACAGGGCACCACCTGTCATCAGTGCAGACAGAAGACTGTAGACTCAAAGACTTGTTGCCGCAGTGAAAGCTGCCGTGGGATACAGGGGCAGTTCTGTGGGCCATGTCTCCGCAACAGATACGGGGAGGATGTAAAGACTGCCCTCCTAGATCCGGTCAGTAAACACAATAACTGTCATTCAGAAACACTCAAGCATTAGGATACTATAACTATCATATTAGAATGGTGCATCCATGTGAACGAACTTGATTTCAAAACAAAATTCATTACTTCACCAGAACTGTGCCAGTACCCCATCCTGAACCTTCCCCCTTCTGAGCATGACCTCATTGAAAATGGGACTTTTGCTGATGTTCAAGCATTTTCAAAATATCAAGTTTTCCTGTGTATCTTGTTGATGAATGGTCGTATCTTCCTTGAATGTTTTTCCCCAGTGTTGAGGTGCAGCCATGCTCTGGTTAAAGTCCCACGCAGCACCACATGTACAAGCCTGCTTCTGCCCTCTCCTGCCTCCATGAGATTGGAGAGACTAGTTCCGGTCAGACATCCACTCTCCTCGTCTCTGTTGTCGTTCACAGGCCTGGCAGTGTCCGCCCTGTCGAGGGATCTGCAACTGTAGCTTTTGTCGACAGCGTGATGGTCGCTGTGCCACCGGCATTCTCTTCCCCCTAGCGCAGTACCACGGCTTCTCTGACGTTCACTCCTACCTCTGCAGGTCGGCACCAACCTCGTACCGGGTCGGTTGGTTTGCTCTTACCAGTATAAATCTGATTCATTATTGGGTAAACCCTAACTGGGCTTCATTACTGGGGTTTACATGTTTTAACTATGTGGTCCTTTCTTGTAATGGGATTTATATATGATACTGTGATGCATGCCGATTTTCATGAATGTCTCGTTCTCATTTTTACAGTCTCCGTGATAAACTTGAAAGCCAATGACCTTGATGCGTTAAACCAGACCTGTGGTCATGTCTGCCAGCCTGGGGTATGTGTGTGTGTGTGTGTGTGTGTGTGTGTGTGTGTGTGTGTGCCATCCCCATCCCCCAGTTTTATCTTTAATCTTATTTTTGAAATTTTAATGTTTGTCTAAATAAAGTACTTTCAAAATGCACAAGCACTATATTGAGCCATGAAGTGGTATTCTCCTCTTGAGCGTAATGGTCAGTGGAGGCAAATGTGTTGAATAGTGAATTTCACTTCCACTATGTTACTTGTGTGTCGTCACTTTCTTTTTAACACTTTGGGACAGGCAGGTTTATTTTGTTAATTTGATGGCCTAAATGTTGATGGGAAAACTACTCTAAATGAGCATGTAGACTAATGGAAACCGAGTTGGGCAGAGCTTTGTGGTACACTTGACTGGCATATCAGTTCAGACAGGCACGGCACCCGTGTCAAATTCGAAGAATTAGTAATTGACCTATTTTGACCTTTTATTTTAAAATTAAATTGACTTTTTTGAGCTGTAGGTAAAGGCATTTATGTGAAAGTGATATGCTGTAATGTAATGCAGCGATGAAAGCACATCTCCACTGAATTTACCCAGAAATCTCCTATCCTGAAAATTCTTGTCCATCCTGACCACTTTGCTTAGGTACTGGAGGCTTAATTTCATCTCCTCTACTTCACTGTTTCATTTTTTTTCCCCCAGTTTAACATTTACCATGTTCTTCCAGGGATCCTGCCTCTGAGGTAAATGTCCTTATTTTAGCCCATTTGGGTACTTTGATCCATGAGAGCTGCACTATGGGACCCTACCCAGAGGAGAGGTCCACATCTACCTGTCTCCTGGTTGGGTGCCACTGTAGGTCCTTCTCCCTTGATACATACTCCATGGTAGACCTTCAACTCTGCTTAATAACAATGGCTACACTAGAGTACCATACCAAACAGACGGTCTTGACCACCTTTTGAGTGACAGCAACACTGATCTTATTTCATTCTTGATGGTATAAATGTACGAATAAAAGGACACACTTCTACACATGATCCAGCTTTATCTACCAGTAAGTATACACTAGCAGAATCAACAGACATTAACATTATCTGACACGTTGTTATACATGTTCCCATGGCTACGCACCCATTAGGTTTCCCACTGTGTGTGTACATCCAGTTATGGTTACTGAAAATGAATTTTTAAATGGAAAATAAAATTAGGTCAAAAGGTGTCTAAAACAGGAAATCCATTTTTTTCTCCAGCTGAATCCCTGGCGGATGTAAATGAGGACCCAAAACCCCTCTATAAAAATTATGTACCATTACCAAAAACTGCTGCATAATTATTCTTCCCATACTATCAGTAGTAGATACTGATTCTATACAGCTTTAAAATCACTGACTGCTTGTATCAAACAACTGAGTTGATTTAGTGACAGGATCAGGCAGGTGGCAGCCTACAGTGGAGTGTGTCAGGGTTCTACAGGAGAAGCAAAACTACAGTACAACACAAGCACAGATGAATGTTCAATTTTGATGGCCACAGTTAACATGAAACGCTTAAAAAAATCTCTAGATATGCTACATGTGTGCAATGTATGCATTTTTAGTCTGCGTGCATGTTCATTTGTGTGTGTACATTTCACTGGAACAAAGAAGGAGCAAAGGACTGTGGGTCGTCAGCTGAATGTGAAAACAGGCTTCTTGTCCACTGCTTACTTTTTCAACAGTAGGGGGCAAACGCCAATCAATGACGACCAATGAATGTAGAGCCGTCAAACCACCCTGCTTACTTCCCAGGACTCACGAGAAACAATAAGACTTTTAAAAATGGAAAGTGTTTTTCCATGCTGATATGTATATATGTGACTCTTCTATTATCTTGTAACTGTGATGCATATATAGTTTTATATCTATATATATATATATCGTCTTCAGATTCATACAATTCATGACCTCATCCCCTGGCTTTGTGACTGAGGAGTTAATAAACATGAGGAACCCAAACAGCTGGACGCGTATAGGGGCGGCGAGATGCGAGCGTGGACACCCAAGCAAGGGATGGCGAGACATGGGCAGGCTTAGCAGGACACCTCCATGGTCTGTGGCTGAGCCTGGTTGTCCAGGCTTCTGGCGCTGGAGGTGTCCAGGCTGCTGCTCAGGTTGCGGTTTCGGTCCATGGAGGCCAGGCTGGAGGAGGAGGTGGTGCGAGAGCGGGCCAGACGGGTCATCCCAGCCGCCGGCACTGAGGGACGGGCAGAGAGACGGCATGAGAACAACCCGAGACGTGACAGCAGCTTTAGAGGTCATGCGCACTGCTACATCCGTCTGCACCCGTCTACACCTTAGTGAGGACGTGTACGCTGTCATCAGTCGCATCAGTGTTGCTCTTATGTCATAAGAGTAAGAGCAGAGGACCGATGCAGACAGACATAAGTGAAAGCAAAACTGCATAACTGAGAAACATTTGAGAAATAATTGAGCAAAACAGCTGAGAAAGGGCCACGGTATGTTGAAATCAGTAATATGCAAACAAAAGATGAGAATAAAAAGGAAATATATATATATATAAAGTCCCTCATGCCCCAAATTAACACACAATACAGTGCATAATGACTAGCAGAACATGCTAAAATGCTATACTTATGTGCCTTACAATAACACATCACATACATGCAAACACATTCAGGCAAAATTACAAACATGAAGCAGACAAATGAGTGACTAAAAGCAGACACTGACACGTGTTGGCTCAGAGGTTTTGTACCTGACTCAGTGCTCAAGTGGCTGAGCAGTACATAGGGAACTGTTAGCATTGAAATGAGAAGAGAGAGACGAGACAAGCCCTGAGACCATCAACCTCATTACTACATGAGCATGTCTTATTTGCATGAATATTAAAGCAAAAGTCACAGTCACTCTACAGGTTAGGTAGAAGTCATGACTGCCTATCCTGGACATAAGGACTGGCATTTATTCAGCCTATGAGTCTGAATATGTTCATCCAACTTCTCTGGGTTTAAAAGAATGAGTTTGGTTGCAAAACCACCTGGATATCCAGTTGTCCTTTTAGCTAATGTATACAACCGTTGGGGGATCTTTGTGACAGTGCAATGTGACAGCTGTGTTCAAACGTCAGACAAGGTCTTACATCTTAAACTTTAATCTAAAAGTGACACCTGCCAAGCTTAACCTCTGTTTACTTTCGCAGTTCTAACTCACAGCCAGCAGAGGGCATCAAATTCAGCCGACAATAACAGCCAAAATGGAGGATCCAGATAATCAAATCAATTCTGATCAACTTTCATTATACCAGTATTCTTATTTACAATTTATGATAATGCTATCCTATAAAGACACGTTCTATCACAGTTATAATGACAGACTATTGTAGCGAATATCCTGTAAAATGTATGTACATCCAAGTAGCCTATAACTTCTGTAAAGGCATAGCCTATATACAGAATGGTATGTTAAACATTGTTCTGAAAGAACACTTGCACAGGAATTAATAAGGAAAACATTGGTGGGGAATTAGGTCTTCGTGAGCTGAGTGATAAATGCAACTTGTTTTCAACCAGCCTTCTGGCAGCACACACAGTTCCTCAAAGGGGTGCCTGACAAAGGTGGGGATCACGACCCCCCGAAAGGAACTCCAAACTAGCGCAATTTTCATTTCACCCACGTCTGTGGTCAAGACGAGTGATCAAAACAACTCGTGAGCTACGTGCAGAGAGAGAGTGTGTGTGTGTGCGTGAGAGTGTGCATGCGTGTACGTCTGTGGGTCCTTGTCACATTGCCTTTCTAATCAAGCCCTTAATAAAAGACCGATTAGTCACAGTTCTACAGTTCTGGACCTCAATGACTTATTTAGGACTGGCCAGTGTTTTGGAATAACACTGAATAAAGAGCCACTGTTCACCAAAGAGATGTCGAATACAAAACAAACTTTTAACAGTAGTATAAAAATGTTTAAAAAACTAAAAACCAGTGTACATACTGTATCCCATTCCTTGGACAAAATACTTGAAGGCTTCAGCTAGCTTTCCCGGCTGTGAAAGAACACACACACACACACACACACACACACACACACACACACACAAAATTGTATGTGCTGTAAATGGAAAAATCATTTTTAACTGGATAAGAATCAAAACAGTGGGATGATCATATGTGGTTGTTTTGATTCGTATTAAGATATTCATATGTGTCACATTAGCTCAACCTTAGGCTGAAACATCTCCCTCACTATTTTTCTTTGGATAATTATTATTCAGTGGTTTATCTGAATAAGAGCTTATAAAGCAGGTTATTTATTAATATGTTTATTATTAAAATACTAGGGTCCAGTTTCCTAGATCCAGTTCACCACTGCCATCTTAAAGACTAAAGTTAATGTGCAGGAATGTGACTGTACGTGGCAGAAGGCAGGAGAGAGTGTAGTGGGGTCGCACTGCTGTACCGAGGAGATCAGAGGGCAATAACGATGAAGTACACTCCTCTAGCATCATCAGGTTAAGACTATCACACATATACTTTCTGTTAGTTTAAGATGATTTGCAAGAGGACATTTTACCTTCAGCCATGACAGTTTTCAATGTCACCTTTTTGCCATTTTTAAGAGTTTATATGGAAAGGCTTTACTAGTTAACGTACACGACCAGCTTAACACCTTTAATAGTTAATTAAAGCAGTGACTGTGGCCAGCGTACACTAATTTAATTTTTAATATGTTGGATGATTGATAAATCGTTAACAGACACACCATGCAGATTACGGCCTAATCCTGCTGGTTACTGCTCTCCGTATAATCTCACATTCTCATTTTGGGAAAAAGAATCTACACAGTGGAGCCACTGAAGCGTTCCTATTTCCAGTCTTAGTTTCAGTAAACCAGCTTAAACATGTTTTGTTTCAGGCATGGTATGCACTCTAGTGTCATTTCAGAGATAGAAGTTTGTAGATTGTTCCAGTCTGATGGTTCATTACAGACAGTGTGGCTTACCTGAACTACCTGAGGCAAACCACCACAGTCTGCCATCTGTGAAGGAAGAAAGCCAAGAGTCAGACAGAGAAATAAAGGAGAATTGCTGAGAGGACAAAGAGTGCCACATATTAGTGAGATTAGATTATATTAGAGAGCCATGTGAATTATCTCAGCAAAAACTTTGTCGTGATTAAGAGATATAACAGATAAGGGTACATCAGTATGCAAGTTGTCCCACCTTCAAGAGTGTTGTTTTTGTTGGATTTAACCTGGAGTTGCATTCAACCTGTTATACAGGGTAAAAAACACAATTTAAATTGTACAGCAAATTATGAAGCAACATGTAAGGCACCGTTTGAGAAAATTACATGATATTTTTCAGACAACCTTTTATAGACCAACAACTTGATACCCAAATGATTCTCCAGAAGCCACCTACCACAGCTTCTACAGCCGGAGATGTGTCACCAACCACCAGCAGAGTGGGACATCTGTGCAGGAAGAATCACAGAGAACGGTCAATACTATAAACCTTCCACAACAATAATCCACCTCTATGAATAACAAGAGCTGGAGTTACGCCAGTGTGCTGACTGTATCTTCATTAAGACCAACAACAGGCCTCTCGATTCCCAAATCCCGGCGCCTGAAACACAAAACCAAAGACGGAAATATAAAAATAACAAATATAATGTAATTAATTTAAAAATAAAGGTATTATACAGGTTTTTGCTCAGGAGGCCTTACGCATTGTAGGAGGCACAGAAAAGAGTCAAGTTGTCCTGGTTGATGTCCTGGGAAATGTGCAGTCGGTATGTTTGAATCAGTTCCTGGTTCTCAGTCAGTTCCTCCTGGAGCACCACACAAGGGTCACAGGAAGTCAATCAGCTGCTCAAGACTCAGACGGTGCTGCTTATCAGGGCAAAGACCTACGGTACTTACAGGGCTGAAGTGATGCGACATAATAATGTCCACCAGGGTGCTGGTCCATCCAGAGAACTAGAAAAGAGCAGAACAACTTTTACCAACCAGTACCAGCAGGGTAGAAGAGCGCTGTAAAGGCTAATGTACAGAAGTGGTACCGCCTTCTAGCACCTTTCAACCCGGTAACCACATGCCACGCTAAGATATGCACAGGCTTAAAACTGCCCAGCAGGTAGCGCTGGATAAGCAGCACACTTGGCAACCAACCTTAGAAGCAGCCCAGTCGATCCATCCCTCAGCACAGGGGTTCACGTTAATTAGCACCAAGCCCTCCACCATAGACGGATGGTTGAGCTATGAACACAGAGGCCACTTCAGTGGTTAATGCTTATTTATATTCAGACGGTGTGCATTTCTGTGAGTCTTGAGTTATATTCAGACTGTGCGTATGTCTGTGATTGTGCATTATATTCAGAATGTGTATGTGGCGGTGTGATATCTCTCTGCAGAGTCTGCAGTGCGATATCTCTGATACATCTTGGGAGCTGCAGCGTTCATTTGGACTAAAACAGCAGGTGTGGTTGTTTTGTTGCAACCTCAAATCTGCTTCGCTCATTAAAAATATTCCAAGGGCAAGCATTATGAATATGAACTGTAGCAATATTTAACATATTTAATCTTAGTAGCACAATGAAGTAACCGATGCGGAAGGACATTGGAAAGTCTTTTGTATGGTAATGTGGTGAGGAGGCGGGCGGGGCAAAGAGACAGATGGCAATCTATGTGACAGGGATGTCGACTGGTCTGAGCATGATGTTACAGAACTCACAGCAAATCGGGTTAGGATGTACGCCCCTGCTCCTACACCCATGCCAATCACGCTGTTCACCCTGCAAAGAGAACACACACACACACACACACACACACACACACACACACACACACACACACACACACACACACACACACTCCATTCACCAAGCAGATTTGACTGTGACATGACACAAGCGTCCCGTGGAAGAGAACAATGATCTTTTGGTGAGCGCGTCGGACAAACGTCTGTCTGCCTTTTGCGGTTTTCTGCAGAGTCACTAACAGGGACACCGGCTGTCTAGTCACACATGACTACCCAGAGATATCAGAACAGAGTCCCACTACAGAGGCTCTTGGTGAGGGCGTAGAGGAGTGGTGCTAGGTGATAGGTGCTGGGTGTGTGTACACACAGACTGCAGGAGAAAGGACACTTACTTCAGCTGGGTCAAAACTGATGGCATCATCTCGGCCAACTCATCCATGGTAGGATACTGGTATCTGAGAACGCACACACAAACACATATCAGAGGCTCTGTCTTTTCCCAGTGATTAGATATTTTCTGTCTAGTTTTATACAGTGACAGCAAACCATGTTTTTGGTCTCTCTGCTGATATGCCTGTTTTCTTTTATTATATAAACAGGAGCTGCTGATTCTAGAACAGATCCTGGGACTTGTGTTCAATATGAATTCTTTATTATATCTATTATATAGATTGGAGCTACAACAGAGGTCATGACCTGTGCTCCGTGCACAGAGATCAGTAGTGGAGAGGTCAGAGCCGTTCGGATAACTTACCCAGTAGGGAAGGGGGGTGCTGTGTCCTGCTGGCCAGGGGCATCCACGTGCACTACAGCAAAATGCTGAGTGATCTCCTGCATGTCCTCGAAGTTAAACAGAGTGTTGAAACACGACTTATCTGAGTGCAAACACAGAACGCAAATCGACTCTTAATCCCAAGAGTATTCTTTAGGCAATCGTGTACTCGGACATGATGATGAGATATTCCCACTCACGGTTGAGCCCAATGTCATGATAGGTCAGGATCACAGGGCGGTTGCCCTTGAGGACGCCACTCACGGTCACATGGAGGACACCGTGTGGCGTCTCAAGGTCATGCTCCTGACACACAACAGAGGACGGAAATGGACGAAAACTCTTAATTAACAACTTGGAGAAGGAACAACCTGTCACTTTTAACCTCTACAGCTTCGTTAATTTCTCAACTGCTAGTTTTTAAATATGCTATTATGCAAAAAAGGAATAAAGGAATCAAGAAGTCAAGGAATTGCAAGGAATTTGCGGTTGATAAATGATGTCTCCCTACAGAGATGCAGCTGTGTGTGTGGCGGTGCAGGACAGAGTGAGACGAGGCCCTGTTGGACGTAGTGGGAACACGGACACACTGCAGTGTTGTTTTAACCATTCGGAGCGCTGGTCTTCCACAGAGACTCTACAGCGCTGTCACAACACCTCCACCACGTCGTCTTGTTTCTTCTGAATATGCACATGTGCGCTCATAAAAAGACATGAGATGTAACCGCTGACTTTCATATTTAGGTATTGTTCCTATATATGGGTGAATCGGCTTGCATATTGACCTCCACTGGAGTTACAGGAGGAAAAAACAACACACAGAAAACCCATCGATAATACACACACACACACACACACACACACACACACACACACACACATACATCCATGGTGAGCGGCCACTGTGGAAGGATGAACTAGCAGCAGGAAACATCTCCTATAAAATCAATGCACTGAAAAGCTCTGAATGAAGATGGATCCTCATAGAAGCAATCACAGTGTCCACAATGTGGAGGATGGGGAGGAGAGAGAGAGGGAGGAGAGGGAGAGAGAGGGAGGAGAGGGAGGGATAGAGGGAGAGAGAGGGAGAGAGAGAGAGGGAGGAGAGGGAGAGAGAGGGAGAGAGAGAGAGGGAGGAGAGGGAGAGAGAGAGAGGGAGGAGAGGGAGAGAGAGAGGGAGGAGAGGGAGAGAGAGAGAGGGAGGAGAGGGAGGAGGGAGAGGGCGGGGGAGGGGAGCGGAGGAAGACTGTACACGTTCACACAGGGAGGACGTCACACACCGCCTGCACCTCGTCAGCCACGTGTCCCTAAAATCCCAGTGACCTCGAGGGAGGGAGACAGAAGAGAAACAGACAGGCAGAGTAACATGGACAAAGCCAGAGTCAGAGAGAGAGACAGAAGATGGACAGAGAGACAGAAGATGCAGATGGACCCAGATAGACACTGATACTAAAAATAAGGACATTTTCTAAGTGGATCACACAACAGTACCAGAACATTTAAGAGTACAAAAATATATTTGCATTAAGTGCAAAATATAAAATGTCGTTCAGCATTTATGCAATGCTAGTGTTTGGAACAATCTACTTTATAAGTCTTGTAAAGAACTGCCTAACCACACATTTATTAAATGATTTCTGCAAAGGACAAAGACACTGATGCAGCCGTTGAATGTGCAAACAAAAAATGGTAGCAAATATTAAGCATGTATCCTGAATACAAATGCTAACTCATCATTATTCAAATTCATTATCCAGCATTTTGGCCTGAGACACTCCTTTAAGCAGAGTGTTCACTAAAGTGCAGCAGAAACTCTGCGTCATCTCCCAGCCACACAGAAGACAGTTAAGGGTGAAGGGATTCATGGTAAATCCAGGAGACCATGATGAACCATCTACTAGCCACGATAACATTGATAACACTCCCTCCCCTCTCTGCTGAAACTAGCAGGTAGCACATTTGCGCCATTTGGCTTTACCCACTACAGAGAAAACCTGGAGAAGAGACAAAGAGCCATTAGACGGGTTTATAGAATTTGTCACATGAGCTTCCAAGTGTTTATAATTCTCTTTAGAAAAGGATCATTGGACAGATTCCAAATGTCAATCAGCTAATGTCACAGCACTGCTGCTGATGTCACAACACTGCTGCACTGCTGCAGATGTCACAACCCCACTTTTGATGTAACAACACTGCTTCACTGTTGCTGATGTCACAACCCCACTGTTGATGTCACAACACTGCTGCTGATGTCACAACACTGCTTCACTGTTGCTGATGTCACAACCCCACTGTTGATGTCACAACACTGCTGCTGATGTCACAACACTGCTTCACTGTTGCTGATGTCACAACACTGCTTCACTGCTGCTGATGTCACAACCCCACTGTTGATGTCACAACACTGCTTCATTGCTGCTGATGTCACAACCCCACTGTTAATGTCACAACACTGCTGCAGATGTCACAACCCCACTTTTGATGTCACAACATTGCTTCACTGCTGCTGATGTCACAACCCCACTGTTGATGTCACAACACTGCTTCATTGCTGCTGATGTCACAACCCCACTGTTGATGTCACAACACTGCTGCACTGCTGCTGATATCACAACCCCACTGTTGATGTCACAACACTGCTGCTGATGTCACAACACTGCTTCACTGCTGCTGATATCACAACCCCACTGTTGATGTCACAACACTGCTTCACTGCTGCTGATGTCACATCCCCGCTGTTGATATCACAACACTGCTGCTGATGTCACAACACTGATTCACTCCTGCTGATGTCACATCCCCACTGTTGATGTCACAACACTGATTCACTGCTGCTGATGTCCCAACCCCGCTGTTGATGTCACAACACTGCTGCACTGCTGCTGATGTCATAACATGTTCTGGCAACAGGCTGAACAGCAGGAACACACATCGCAGTGGGCAAGCATTTACATCTGTGTTTGAAAGAACGCATGAGGTTGTGGGGGTTTGCGTGCACTTTCAGATCATCTGCTATGCTGGGACCCAAAAGCTGGAGTGTCTGCTCCATGTTGAGCGCTGACTTGTACGTAGCCGACAAAGTCACGCTTCGAACAGGATGGATATGAAGTGTCCTAGCTTTACAGAAATACAGTGGAGACGCAAAAAGCTAGATGAGAAGAAAGGGTGAAGAGTGCTTACACACACACACATACACACACACACACACACACACACAAATGTATCAATAGCCAGTATGTGGGGCCAAAGAGGGAGTGGGAGGGTAATCACTAGGAAGAAGAATGAGAATGAGTGAGAAAGCAGAGGAAAAGTGAGAAATACAGAAAAACAGTGAGAAAAAAAAACTTTTAATGAGGCTTGTTACAAAGATTTAAAGGTCCTGACCTTGGATCAGAGCTCGCCCTTGTTTTGTTATTAAATACACTGTAAAAAGTAACCCAGGACCAGTGGGGCTTTGAGCCTGTCACACCGCAAGAAGGGTGAGGGGCTACTGCATTATTTACTCTCTTTTCACCCACTAAGCCGGTTTTTGTAACACACACACACACACACACACACACACACACACACACACACACACACACACACACACACACACACACAGCCAGCGGCATTAGATCTGACTCCCCTCTCGATTATCTCTGTGTGTTTCCAGGTCCCCACCCCCACCTAGACTTCCGCTAAACTACAGCATCAATCACTGGGCACAGCACAGGAGCCATTACACAGCACAAAACCAGTGGAAGGACAGAACACACACACACACACACACACACACACACACACACACACACACACACACACACACACACACACACACACACACACACACACACACACACACATACACACACACCCCACTCATGCATATAAACACACATTTAAATGTTCATACCCACCATGCACACACACACCGACACACTCAAACGGCACATTATTATCCACACCACACCCAGTCAAGGTTAAACGGAGACAATATTTTCCAGTGACATCTAAGTGGTCAAATGGATGCGTTAATACAGGGCATGACCTCCTGTATTGACCTCCAGGGCATGTCTCAGGCTGCCTCTGACCAGATTGGGGCAATGCACCTGCAGCTAATCACCCAGTCCTGCACCACTACAGAAGATCACGTCTCTATACAACACCCATAACACAGAAGAGGTAGAGCACAGCCAAAAACACACTGTCTGAGAATATACTAAACCTCATCTACCCAATCACCATGAACATTCATTGTACACAAGCTTGTAAAGTCAGGCTGTTAAGGACGCTCTATTTTCTCCCAGCTCTGAGGACAAGCATCTGTGTACACATCATCGTACATTCTCCTATAACCATCAGTGTTAACACAGTGGCAAAGTACGATAACACATCAGTCTTTTATCATCAGTTAAAACAAGGCAATTAGCACGCACGCAAGCGCACACACACACACACACACACACACACACACACACACACACACACACACACCCACACACACACTCACCACTGCATCAGCAGGACAAACATTCTGCTCCACATCGAGAACGGTTGACATGTTGGCAAACAGAGTGGAGAGAGAGAGAGAGAGAAAGAGAGACCTACTGATGTAGATATCGAAGAGAGAGTGGAAATACAGGCAGAGTAGCAGCAAGGAAAACAGACAGGAGGGAGGGAAGAGAGAGAGAGAGAGAGAGAGAGAGAGAGAGAGAGAGAGAGAGAGAGAATGAGAAATGGGCAGAGGGAGAGTGTTTTGTGCGTGTGAGAGAAAGACAGACAGAAAGAGAGAGAGAGAGGGAGATAGTGGGTGAGATGACTAAGATGTTGTGAAAAGAAGGAGGAGAGAGGTGGAGAGAGTGAGACAGAGTGACTGCGGTTTGCGCTTGGGAGGCTGAGCGTGTTCATGCACAGAGCTGCGCTGAGAGGCTCTGATTGGCCGAGACCGAGTCAGGCGGATGAAGGGACTGACAAGGAAGGGGGGGGGGGGGATCAGCTGCTTTGGGTGATGCCGATTTCATTATAGCTTTGGGTGGGGTCATTCGGTTCATAGCTTCACCATCCCTGAAAGATGTTCAAAAACGACTCGCCAAATTGAGGCAAACCTTCTTAATTTAGAAACAATTGTGTTTACTGTGTCTAATAATTATTAATACTCTCAAACTGCAAAGTCAAACGTCTGCAAAATAAGACATTTATGCATACAAGCTATTACTACACTACATACCCTGCATAGAGTAGAACACATAGAGAAACCTTTACAATGGAGTGTCTCACTGCTAATAAAACACACAAAACCACCACTTGGAGTATAAGCTGTGTGTGCTAGTGATTTTTAACCCCTGAGGAAAAGAAAAATAAGTGTCCTATACGTCTTTAGAGAGAAGAGTGAGAGGCTTGGAATATCAAAGATCTACACATCACCCACATGAAGCGAAACCAGAACTTATGTAGAGATTTGTTTGACGGAATCTAGTCCCATTTTATTATATCATTAAATGTCAGGACTCTCCTACAAGGGATGCTGTGGGCACACTATTTGAGTAGCTATGAATGCACAATGATAGATACTTTGTGGATTCAGACATTCTTCAGTGATATATTTTAACCACATGCATAAGTGATACATGAAGCATTTACAATGCTGGTCTATGTTTCCAACTACAGATAAGACCTATAGTCATGCACTCCCAGTTTAGATGCATGCTCTATATTATTGACCCCTTAAGAGAGAATCTTGTATAATTCTTTCACTCACTCTCATAATCTTTCTCTCACTCTCAATCTTTCTCTCTCTCACTCATTTCTGCTGTATTAAAGAACCTTTAGTGACCTTCAGGAAAATATTACCAAGGTAACAAATAGCTTCATAGTGTTTCTAGCAGACATTAACAGTCTGTAAGTCTGTAACATATATTACTAATTCACAATAATACATAAAATATACATGGCATGTATTCATAATATACATAATACATAATAACACAAATATTCTACGCATGGGTACTTTTTTCATACATACTACTAAAGTCCTGTCAATGTAGTATGCATTGGTGTAGGAAGCATGGGGGATGTGGGATATGGAGGACACCCCCCCCCCCCCCAATAGAAAACAGCTGCATTTGGGGTGGGCTCTGATTCAGCAAATGTGTCCTCCCCGACTATCAAATCAAACTCACTCCTACACCCTTGGTAGTCTGGCATTCAAATTTAGATATTTGAACCCCCATTGAGAATTGATTACCTAAAGGCGAGCACAAACTCCTGAATCTAAATCCTGCAAATGTGGTATGTCCTAAATTTGGTCTAACCATAGAATATATTTTAAACCCCTTATTTAATGCGGCTATGACTTTGCTTTCTCAGAGCCTTTGGTGCCCTCTGCTGGGAGAGATGTGTTATGGAATAATACTGTCATGACTTGCACTGCTTACGCTACAAGCCCTTCAGGAGCACCTACGTGAGCTTCATCACCACCGATGGTGAGGAACACCTACCTGAGCACATGCACAATTCTAATCTAGCAAGCTGGATGCACTACTGCAGAGATTAACCTAATCTAGTCTTCTGCTTGATCAATCTGTTAGTGGCAGGAAATATGCTCAATAATGAAGCAATGTGCGTTGGAATTGATATGACATTTATCATTCCATTGACATTGAACGAGGGAGTATGTTTCAGAATGATGTGTTGGAACGAGGGCGCATGTTTCAGAATGATGTGTTGGAACAAGGGAGTATGTTTCAGAATGATGTGTTGGAACAAGGGAGTATGTTTCAGAATGATGTGTTGGAACAAGGGAGTATGTTTCAGAATGTTGTGTTGGAACGAGGGAGTATGTTTCAGAATGTTGTGTTGGAACAAGGGAGTATGTTTCAGAATGCTGTGTTGGAACAAGGGAGTATGTTTCAGAATGTGTTGGAACAAGGGAGTATGTTTCAGAATGCTGTGTTGGAACAAGGGAGTATGTTTCAGAATGATGTGTTGGAACAAGGGAGTATGTTTCAGAATGATGTGTTGGAACAAGGGAGTATGTTTCAGAATGTGTTGGAACAAGGGAGTATGTTTCAGAATGCTGTGTTGGAACAAGGGAGTATGTTTCAGAATGATGTGTTGGAACAAGGGAGTATGTTTCAGAATGATGTGTTGGAATAAGGGAGTATGTTTCAGAATGATGTGTTGGAATGAGGGAGTATGTTTCAGAATGATGTGTTGGAATGAGGGAGTATGTTTCAGAATGATGTGTTGGAATAAGGGAGTATGTTTCAGAATGATGTGTTGGAACGAGGGAGTATGTTTCAGAATGATGTGTTGGAACGAGGGAGTTTGTTTCAGAATGATGTGTTGGAACGAGGGAGTTTGTTTCAGAATGTTGTGTTGGAACAAGGGAGTATGTTTCAGAATGCTGTGTTGGAACAAGGGAGTATGTTTCAGAATGTTGTGTTGGAA
Organism: Brachyhypopomus gauderio; assembly: GCF_052324685.1. Taxonomy (NCBI): domain Eukaryota; kingdom Metazoa; phylum Chordata; class Actinopteri; order Gymnotiformes; family Hypopomidae; genus Brachyhypopomus; species Brachyhypopomus gauderio. The sequence goes on along the minus strand of NC_135211.1, from coordinate 24,368,790 downwards.
CAAGGGAGTATGTTTCAGAATCATGTGTTGGAATGAGGGAGTATGTTTCAGAATGATGTGTTGGAATGAGGGAGTATGTTTCAGAATTATGTGTTGGAATGAGGGAGTATGTTTCAGAATGATGTGTTGGAACGAATGAGTATGTTTCAGAATGTTGTGTTGGAACAAGGGAGTATGTTTCAGAATGATGTGTTGGAACAAGGGAGTATGTTTCAGAATGATGTGTTGGAATAAGGGAGTATGTTTCAGAATGTTGTGTTGGAATGAGGGAGTATGTTTCAGAATCATGTGTTGGAATGAGGGAGTATGTTTCAGAATGTTGTGTTGGAACGAGGGAGTATGTTTCAGAATCATGTGTTGGAATGAGGGAGTATGTTTCAGAATGTTGTGTTGGAACGAGGGAGTATGTTTCAGAATCATGTGTTGGAATGAGGGAGTATGTTTCAGAATGATGTGTTGGAACAAGGGAGTATGTTTCAGAATGATGTGTTGGAACGAGGGAGTATGTTTCAGAATGATGTGTTGGAATGAGGGAGTATGTTTCAGAATGATGTGTTGGAATGAGGGAGTATGTTTCAGAATGATGTGTTGGAACGAATGAGTATGTTTCAGAATGTTGTGTTGGAACAAGGGAGTATGTTTCAGAATGATGTGTTGGAACAAGGGAGTATGTTTCAGAATCATGTGTTGGAATAAGGGAGTATGTTTCAGAATGATGTGTTGGAATGAGGGAGTATGTTTCAGAATGATGTGTTGGAATGAGGGAGTATGTTTCAGAATGATGTGTTGGAACGAATGAGTATGTTTCAGAATGTTGTGTTGGAACAAGGGAGTATGTTTCAGAATGATGTGTTGGAATAAGGGAGTATGTTTCAGAATGTTGTGTTGGAACGAGGGAGTATGTTTCAGAATCATGTGTTGGAATGAGGGAGTATGTTTCAGAATGTTGTGTTGGAACGAGGGAGTATGTTTCAGAATCATGTGTTGGAATGAGGGAGTATGTTTCAGAATGTTGTGTTGGAACGAGGGAGTATGTTTCAGAATCATGTGTTGGAATGAGGGAGTATGTTTCAGAATGTTGTGTTGGAACGAGGGAGTATGTTTCAGAATCATGTGTTGGAATGAGGGAGTATGTTTCAGAATGATGTGTTGGAATGAGGGAGTTTGTTTCAGAATGATGTGTTGGAACAAGGGAGTATGTTTCAGAATGAGATTTTGAATAAGAGAAACCAACAGGCTACACTACTTCTCTCCACCACAAGATGGGTGCCAAATACAACATTTTCATCACACACACACACACACACACACACACACACACACACACACACACACACACACACACACACACACACATGCACAGACATAATGCACGCTCACATGTGTGTGTTCAAATGTGTGTATATATATGTAACCATTTCTGTATATGTAAACACAGTATTCACACACATCCATAGATGTGTTTGTATGTAAAGGTGTCCTCTTTCCACCACTTGTCCACAGCAGAAAGTATGCTGTGAGTGTGTGTGTGTGTGTTAAAGCCCACACCCAGGTCGTGCATGACTCTGCTCAGCCTCCACTGTGTGCTAGCTGCAGGTGCTCGGCTATATTTAGTCTCTCTGCATTACTGAGGGAGGCGGGTGGAACTGCGCAGAGAACTGCATGTCTCACACACATCAGCAGCTACAGCTTTACACACGCTGTGTCCTGCCACAGCACAGTACACACGCTGTGTCCTACCACAGCACAGTACACACGCTGTGTCCTACCACAGCACAGTACACACGCTGTGACCTACCACAGCACAGTACACACGCTGTGACCTACCACAGCACAGTACACACGCTGTGTCCTGCCACAGCACAGTACACACGCTGTGTCCTGCCACAGCACAGTACACACGCTGTGTCCTACCACAGCACAGTACACACGCTGTGTCCTGCCACAGCACAGTACACACACTGTGACCTACCACAGCACAGTACACACGCTGTGACCTACCACAGCACAGTACACACGCTGTGACCTACCACAGCACAGTACACACGCTGTGTCCTACCACAGCACAGTACACACGCTGTGTCCTACCACAGCACAGTACACACGCTGTGTCCTGCCACAGCACAGTACACACGCTGTGTCCTACCACAGCACAGTACACACGCTGTGTCCTGCCACAGCACAGTACACACGCTGTGACCTACCACAGCACAGTACACACGCTGTGTCCTGCCACAGCACAGTACACACGCTGTGTGTACTATTACCTAGGATGAATTCTGTGATCAGATGCAAAGCACTTTGTAAGTCGCTCTGGATAAGAGCATCTGCTAAATACCTTAAATGTAAATGTAAATGTGTCCTGCCACAGCACAGTACACACGCTGAGTCCTACCACAGCATACTACACACACTGAGTCCTACCACAGCACAGTACACACACTGTGTCCTACCACAGCACAGTACACACACCACATAACCAAACACTAAACACACCATCGTTTTCCAATACACACCATTACTGCCCTTCTGGAATATGATAGAATAGAATGTCTTTATTGTCACTATGTGGATGTACAATGTATATTTACACTGATGTCCAAACAACACTGGTAACTGTGAAAAGGCTTAAGAAGCAAAACTGTCAGTATCCCCACACTGAAGCAGAGCTGTGCAGATATGTCTATATATGTTATAAATGGAGTGTTACTGAAACAGACTGCAGGCTTTCGGTGTGTATGTGAGTTTGCTGTTTGCTGGAATAGCAAGAAGCACACAGGATATTTATGCCAAAACAAGGTGTTCTCTGCTCAGAAGACCAAAATACAAATGATAACAAATAGTTTTATATCTGCATGGTATTTGTTCAGCGTTATTTTTTATCAAATCAAACTCATTTTTTACCTCCGTCTCTGCCATACCCTCACACATCCTACTGGGCCCCACATTTGAGATTTCTGATCATTCGTTTAGAGCTGTTTGATTTTTCATGTCGGTCACGATTCACATGTGACTTCATGACATGGTTCAAACCTGGTACTGTATGTACAGGCATGTGAAGCACCCTGCTATGATTTGGGTTAAACAAAGTGCACCCTTGTGCTGTAAGCAAATACCTTCACGTTTCAATGCATTACATTTTCAATAAAGCATCAGTCTAGAATTACTGGAGAGTACCTTCCAGTGGTGTATCTGTATTATGTCACTTGGGGTTTGTGAGAGCTCATAAGCCAAAGTCTTGTGCAAGTTATATAATACGGTTCTGGGAGTATTGATTGGATCTAAACCTTCTTCCTCATATGTATCCACGACAACGCTGTTACCAAGCTACGCCTCTGCTGGGAAACGTCACGTTGCACCTGTTTTTGTTGGTTCTTAACTCGTGAGTTACCACAAGTCCAGTCCAATGATACATTTCTATAAAGATTTGCACCACCTCCAGAATTTCATATGCGTGTTGTCTTAAACTACAGCGTTTTGAGTAGGACATAATGTGACAGACACTGGCATCCAGTATAAAAAGAACATGCATAATTAAGATGTTTTTGACCTAATAATAAAACAACATCCATTCAAAAGTAGGAATATCTACATCGCAGTGAAGTCTACACCACAGTCAAAACACGGAACTCAGAAGGGTCTTTCATACCATTTTATGAATAACATTTACACTCACCTGACAGTCAAAGTCTTGGAAGCTCCGAGCGTTCTGCAGTAGAAACATAAGAAGGTACGTTACTATACATTACTATAGGTAAGTTACAGTATAATTCTTTTGTGTATGATTTCATTTGTATTAACACAATTGATCAGTATTGGCCATTTTGTACACTCCGATATCTTTTTGTAAATTACTCTATATTTGAGTGCCACACAAGTGCCACTAGGTGGAGCAAGAGGTCAGTGAAACTCTAAAAAGGATTTCAGTATCCACTCGGCGTGTCAAAACGACTGTAAAAAGTGCAGTTAAACAGAACTTGTGAGTTTTATATTTCTTGACAGTGCTGGTTGTTATTGTCATTTTCTCAGTGCTTAACAAGAGACCTAGCAGGTTTTGTTTGCAAAAGTCTACAGGTGAGCGCAAAAAATCCGTCTGAATGATAGAGTGAGATCACTGCTAGTTATACGTAAAACGTAAATGGACACAGATTCAGTGTTATATCGCCGGTGGATGGCGCCAGAGCTAGCAAACTAGTAACGTATTGAATCATATATGTGGATCTGAGGTAAATAAACTGGATTTTTTTTTTCGGCGTGAGATATCGGAAGTGTGGCGTGAGAGCGTGTGAAAACGGTCAAATGCGTGTGTCTCACGCTCAATGCGTGAGAGTTGGCAACCCTGTAACATCACGCCACTCTAATCTTGTCGTCGTTAGGACGAGATCGCGTCCATAATTTTCAGTTTCTAGTTTATCTTGTATTTTTGTGTTTTGTGCTTTGTTGTCTTTCTAGCTGATTAGGTCTTTCTATAGCTTCCCTTTCTGCAGTAATACGCTCCTACGCTCCCCGTTTCCCTGCATCCCCCCCGTCTCCTCTTGGTGGCCTGTAGCAGCTCGAACGTTATTATTCAACTTGATGAACAGCGTTGCCATAGAGGGCCGTAAAGGTGTCCCTGCTAGTGTAAATATTCTACGTGTCTGTAGTGTTCTGCGAACGTGAAGTGGGTTTAGTACACTTAGTTTAAACACGTTTATTGCCTATGCATATGCATTACACTGTGCAAATAACGTGTGTGTGTGTGTGTGTGTGTGTGTGTGTGTGTGTGTGTGTGTGTGTGTGAAAGAGAGAGAGAGAGAGAGAGAAATGGACAGTCCTGCGGGCTATCTGAAAGTTGTATGCAGGTAATACTAATCTCACCTTGTTTGTGAGCAGAGGTTTGATCTCAGTCAGTTGCTCATCCATGTCTGTCTGTCTGTCCTGTATCACTCTGTAGAAAGAGATTAACATAAGTACTTGCATGCTATACAACAGCAACACATTACATTTCTATTTACCACCACATATTTACCTCCAGTGAAGACCACACAACCAATCAAGACTGATTGTGCTAATTAAGCTTCTTAAATTATCTTCTTAAATAAAATTGATAACAGATCACCTAAGATCTTTGGCATTGAACAGGCAGTCATGGGGAAATATGTAGATGCATACTAATGAACATATGCATTAACATACTAATTAACAACCTAATTAACATACTAATTACATTTGGTGGACCCTGCAGGAACATTTTCCCTGAATCCACTTTCTGCTTCTTACTGTTTACTCATGAAAGAATTTCCCATAAAGGCTTCAAAGATTCACATTATGGGTTTTCAATGACAAGGGTTGTATTTCAGCCAGGACATTGAAGAAACAGCCTATTATGCCTAACTGAAGTTCACACACAGGAGCAAGTAATTTGAAGAAACACACGTAAGCTCATTAAATCCAGCTATTCTTTAATCTTTGTGATGCTTGAATAGAGGAATTCTCATACATTTAGTTGCAGGCACCTTACATTAATTGTCATATAAACGTATGACTGTGACTCTAAGAATGAGTTTCTCTACTGAACCTAGACTAGTCTGTAAAGACTGGCCTTTGTGGCAGAACTAACCTTGAGGTGACTTTTGTGTTAGGTGGGGCAGTATCGCGTTTTTTGTAATTACTGGTAAAAACCAGGGACTTTTGGGGGAGGGGTAAGAAACAACAGTTTTTTTGCTCACTCCTCATTGGTCTTTGCTCACTCCTCTTTGGTCTATGCCCACTCCTCATTGGTCTTTGCTCACTCCTCTTTGGTCTATGCCCACTCCTCATTGGTCTTTGCTCACTCCTCATTGGTCTGTCCTTGCAGTCTGGGGCAGAGGGGGGCTCTCCTTGTCTCAAGAGCAGATACAGTATCAGTATTTTCTACTGATACATTACCAAAGATCTGCCTCTCAGGGTGGTTTTATGTTGAAAACCAAAATTATGGCATTGATTACAAATACGGTTTGGAGTTACGCACACACCACTTCTTATAGCACACACATTACAGTGATTCTCAAAATTGGTTCCATATTTTGGTTAAGTCCACATTCCGAAATTAGATATTTGTATCAAATATTTAACTGCTAATTGTAAAATTCTCAGTATTGTAAAATTGAAAAGTAGAATTAAGACTCCAACCCGATCATACACTGAGAGTCTTCATGAGAATAAAAAAAATACCATGTAGTTGTATTATAACATAATGTGACTTCGATATGCATGGTAATATATAAAAAACATTATTAAACCCTTTTTGACAATCAGTGCTGCAAATGTTGCACATCACAATTGCAAATGCAGCTATTGCAATGATGATTTCCAAACACTGCATATGACAGGGCTTTATGGGACGCTTCCACTCACAGCTACACTTCTCTCTTGGTGGAAAATATGTTCCAGTTGTTTATAAAGTCAGATGTGCTTTATGAAGCAGGTTAAGGCCTAATTGCTCTTCTGATCCATCATAAACTATCTCAGCAACAAATTCTATTTACATTTTACTATTGCTTCAATATCCATATTGCAATATTCAAACCATTAACATCTTTTTCCCCATGAAAGGTCTCCCACAAGATGCACCCAACATTCCCTTCTGTCCCTGATACCTGCTGGTCTAAGCGTTTATTAGATCAGTTTGATTTCTGTGATGTTGTTGCCCTGCTCATAGGCCGTGTGATCCACAGCTCTCCAGACGCTCCATCTCAACCGTGTACCTCCTCTTAAATGTCGTCTCCTATTAAGGGGAGAGCATTATATCAACACTTTCTCCAGTCTTTTGCCAACGTTGACTGTCATGAGCAATACTGTCGGCATATACTGTTGGTTTCCTCGGGTGTTGTTTAAAACTTCAACTTAAAGGTGCATCCTCAAACAACCTCTTTTTACTATAGTTGTGGATTCAGTGGAATGCGCAACCGTTGCCATAGAGACAAAGACAGCCAATGTTTATTTTCAGCATAGAATCCCATGGGACAAAGGAAAGGAGACGCTATGAAGGCAAGAGAATCATACAGCCAGCAGACAGAGGGATTACCTCACCAACATCCCAGAGTGTTTTTTAAAGTGAAAACAGCCGTCCACAGTCTCCTCCAGCGCGTTACGTAACCGCTGCCTTTTAGACTGACAGAGTGAGACTTGCAGCTGAAACAGAATTCAGGTCTTAAAGCTAGCGTGTGAAACTGGCAAAAGCGTGAACTGCAAAAAAAAACAACAAATCCCAGAACCAGAGCCAGAGAGCACTGACAAAAGGCGTGTGAAAGGCTTTAACAAAACGCATTCATTTACTGCAACAAAGCCTGCGGCATTACCTTTCTGTCCTAAGTGATTGTTTAAAGGGAAATATTGCCTATGATAACCTAATAACTATGAATAAGGTGTAAAGTGACTAAATTAGCCTTGTATGACAGTTATCCTAATGCCCTTCTCACGCACACACAACTCAGAGGGCAGAGAAAGCCAGCACCTCAGCCATCAGCGTCATATTGTGCAACGACAAAGACACAATGGCATGAGGAATCATAGTCTCTCCTCTCCCAGGACTCAGGGCATCTGTCTGGCACTATGGGGTGTGATGTCAGAAGCTCTGTATGATGGAGCATGGTTTTCAGAGGGCGAGCCTGCTCTGAGTCTCAGAGGGCTTAGGGGCAGGGCTTGCATTTTTAGTGCATGGGCATAAACATCTGAGCAATAACACGTCAATAATCACTTTGAAAAAAGCAGCAGAGAAAAGGAATGTTAATATATTTTGAAGTTTACCAAAAAGAGGTTAAATATGATAAACAGTAGTTTAATGTATTTTAATGTTTCAAACATATTCTGATTAACTCTTGAAAATGTGTTGCATGATTCCATGGAGACCATAAATTGCGTATAACCTGTTTATTAAACCTAAGATATTTTATTATGGTTGAGAGATAGTGCTGTCTAGATGCTTCTCTGCATAGTTGGCTGTGCAATAGGGGAGGGGCTTGTAACCACGGCGCAGGCAGTGGACCGTGATGTAAAAGCAACTGTTGTGTCCAGTTCAGCTTCTGTGGGGGACCCCTCTCCCCTCCCACTGCCAATCACATAAACCCCTTCCTATGGAGAGCATACCTCTCTGAATGATCTACCACATGCCTATACACTTTCCTGGTCTAAGGGAAGAAAGTTACAAAACACACTTTCTGCTATATAGCTGCTAAAAACCTGCATATAATATGAACAAGTTCTCACTTGCAATTGTATTTGTTTTCATACATGTGTAAATTCATTCATGTTGAAGCAGACTGCTTCTGGTTCTTCTGAATATGAATGTGGAGTAATGACACATAAGAACTGATAAGAGTTAATGCGGTAAACAAAGCTTTGTAGCAAATTGAAACTTAAAAACAGCCAGTTCTACTGCTCAAACGGACATACATAGAGATATTAATACTGATGGTAATATTTTAACTCTAAAAGAGGAGGAGCATGCCCACAACTCGCAGTTAGACTATACACAAACAACCCCACATTACGCCCCATCGGTTTCCCAGGGTTGCCTCTGACTGAGGAGGCATAGTCACGCCGTTCAAAGTAAACAGTCTTAATTTAAATGGAAAGCCAATCTCAATGTACTGTAGTGTTTTGGGGTCTGTTTTCAGCTACTTGGAACCCAGTGGGACAAAGTCCAGGAGGAATGGTGAAAGGGAGGTAAAATGGAGACAGGCCCTACCAACACTGAAGGCTAACCTGCCCCTATGATAATACTCACCCCTGGGCAGTCACTCCAAGTCCTCCAACCTCACAACCCAATGTGAGTATGAGCCTATCTTCTCCACTACATCATAGGAGTGCTGTTACAACCACCCAGTGCAGGGATCTATTAATATAAAAGCAACTTGCCTCCATCAACAAGGTTAGCCTTGATAAAATGAGGCCAGTCACCCGAGGTATTACCTCAGGTACCTGCTCCCTTACATAGAATTCTTCAGGAGTTGCACCAACCAAGAGATTTAGTGTAACTGCAAAGAGGGTAATCCAAACACACACATAGAGAGAGAGAGAGAGAGAGAGAGAGAGAGAGAGAGAGAGAGAGAGAGAGAGAGAGAGAGAGAGAGAGAGAGAGAGAGAGAGAGAGAGAGAGAGATTCCTTATTATCTACTCCTGAAGCAATAAGAAGATGTGTTTTTTCAAAAGTGAAGGGTGGGGTGGCCTTGAGAGACAAACCTCAGAAGAAAACCCCAGGCTTTCTCATCCGCCATGTATAATTGGGAGTTCAAACAATACCTCAGTAGCCATGTCGCAGAATGCTTTTAGTGTTCTTAAAACATCTGAATAATCTCACAAATTTAAATTGTATTTCATAGAGCATATCTGTAAATAGCATATTCTTGTCACTATCCAGACATCTCATAAAAATCTTTTCCATTTTGGGGGTCAGGCTGAAATGTTTTGCAGATGTGCTAGGCAATCAAGAAATGGTTCTGCCACTAAAGAGCTGTGCATACACAGACAGAAAGAACAAAATCTCCCACAAGCTGAGTGCTGTCCACAGCTAGCACGACACACTGACTGCACTGTTATGTGTTTATTATTGTAAATGTAACCTATGTGAGAGCTTATTCACAAAGCTATATTCTTATTCTCCTTCCTGCTCACTCTTCTTTGCTGAATAAGTCAGATAATTTCCTGGGTAAGCCAGAAAGGTTTTCCTAATCTGTTTAATGCTTGCCTCTCTCTCTTTTCCACTCACTTTACCATTCTGTGTTGTTGTCTCCATCAGTGTGTGTGTGTGTGTGTGTGTGTGTGTGTGTGTGTGTGTGTGTGTGTGTGTGTGTGTTGGGGGGGGGGGGGGGCACAGCTGCATGCGCCAGACCGTAGCAGTATAGCTCATTGCTAAAGCTCTTTGGAGTCACGATGCAGCCTGTCTGTTCTGACGCTACACTCGGGGACACCCTGCACAGTGACACCAGAACGTCAGTCTCTCCGCCACCTTCTTGTGTTTGCTGGATCTTACTCAGCTCATGAGGGGCGAACACACAACCATAAACTGATGTGTGGGATAGTCCCAGAGCTCCGCCTCCCTTGATCACGGGCAGCAGTTATCTGTTAGGATAATAATAGCATGTGTATTTATATCCTTCCTGGTTTGTGGTGTTCATCATGAAGTCTTATTTCATGTCGGTGAACATTACTACGTGACCTGGTTCCTAAGCTCCTTCCTTGAGTGTTTTGTTATTGTATATGGGTGTTTCAATCAAAGCCTTTCTCTAGATCTCCTTCTGCCTTGACAGGATACACAAACAAATGTTTACATTTACATTTAAAGCATTTGGCAGACACCATTGTGCAGAACAATTCATGGGAGTGTTAAATTCAAATCTACTTATATAACACGTTTTACAACATGCTCTTTACAAATGTTTAAATAAAAACATAACTACAATGCTAGCAAAGACAGGTTAATGTCAGTACATACCTGATGTACTGATGTCCTGATGTACTTAATACCAGTATACACACACACACACACACACACACACACACACACACACACACACACACACACACACACACACACACACACACACTATTTCTGGCTCCCATTGCATGCAGTTAACTGCTCATTTACTCCGAAAGCTTTCAATGGACATCAATTACTTTGATCATTGCCTTATTTATGGTTCATGTAATGGCCTTATGAAATTAGAAAAGGCATTTTAACACAGTAATTGAGATTTTTGGAATCCATACCAGCCGCTTTAACACCCAACCCAAAAAATCCCTGATAAATGGCTTTGAACTTTTTAATATAACTTATAATTTTATAACTTACTTCATAGTGCATCCTCAGTGTATATTAGCAGAGGAAGCTATTCTTGTTACCATGAATGTTTACTAGTCTGGTATGCTTTTAATAATGCCTTTGACAAAGCTCCCTTTCCCTTACCAGAATGGACAGATCTATTTTAGTGGTCATGTATAAGTGGTGCAGCAGTATGAGTATGACACAGCAGGTCTGTGGAGAGACCCTCTCAGGAAGCACTGGGTCTGATGGAGAGGCTAAGTTACGCAGGCTTGTTTCAGACACACATGACTGACTTAAGTGGTAAATGTTGGTGAAGTAAATTCACAGTTAAGTGTATTTTAGTGCGTTACTGAAAACTTCCCAATTCTTCATGACATTTGAATTGTGCTAATCTGTTAATGGCGTATAAACTAGTAGGAGAATCATATAATCAATTCTAAAACGTATAGGTAACCAATGCAAAAACCTAAGTTTATAATACGTGGCAAAATCTGTAGTGATAAATTGCCAGAGTTTGAATTTTAAACCTTTGAATATTTGCTTTAAAAGGTTTCTTGACATCCAGTGTGAAATATCTAATTCAGACAGTTAATTAAGGCATGCAAAGCACTGATGTCATTAGGAACTGCAGAGATTTATAATTGTGTGTCATCTTCATAACTGGAAATGGCCACCACATTTATGGATAATTACTCAGAGAGCTTACTGCTGTCCTGCTCTCTAGATAAGCAAAAAAGGTTTTGGAATAAAATCACTCAACATGGCGCCATTGCGGCTGGGCTGATGATGGTCAGCCCTGCATCCAGCGATCCAGCACTCATGAGTGTGGCTAACACACCTGTGTCTCGCTGGGGACAGCTGCAGGGGTGTGTGTGCAATCAAGCGTCTGGTGGTTGTTCATTACAAGCATGAAAATCAAGAATTGGTATGAAACAGAGTAAAGGAACAGCACTTCAAAATGTCAAAATCAAACTTAATTTCACTGTGAATTCTGTGACATAGTATTAGTAGCTCTGATATGTATTAGAACAGCGAAAATACTTTCATTGGTCAGGGGTCCACACACATGACAATTAATTGGTCACACATCCAGAGTATATCAAACACAGTTTAAGGTAATTATATCAATCAATTAATAACTTTACACATCTGAATCAATCTCAGGTTCTGCCACACTTCAGTTGGGCCTGGTACATGCTGGTCTATCAGGAGCAGAGAAAGAGTGAGGCAGATATCGGCCTCTTTGGGCAGGTCGTCTCCTGGGACAACCCTGAGCTAAGCCGCCTAGAGGAGGATTAGAGGAGTCTCACACATTACTCTGCATTTGAGCTGCTTGGGCTGGTACCTGTTTAACTCCAGGCCAGTGGGGGCTATACCCACAGATGAATACCCATCAGAGTGCCTTCTGGAGTTTGCTTTATAAACTGTGCATAATATATTTAGAAAAATGTCTTTTGTGGATAGATAAACTCAGCTTAGATATAAATAGAAATGCTAAATATAAAGCAACACTATATTTTGCCTTTACAAGTCTGTAGCCCTACTAGAGCAACTATATACCACTGCTGTTCAGAACAGTCATGTGATGTATAGGCATTCTCACTGTGTGGAGCTAAATAAAGACATTATTATGTCTAGTCTCTAAAATAATCACAAGAGTTTGGACATTATTAAGATATGCAACCAGATTTTTAAATGGATATTTTCAACATATTCTATATCTGTATATTTGCAAAACAGAAAGTGTCTTTATAAGGCTTTTATTACTGATTATTTGATTAATCCAACCTATATTGCCTAAAGGTTTGAACTCTATAGTATGAACATTGTAGTTGGTTTTTTGGTTATTGGAGGAACAGTTTGGCCCATTTCTCTCTTGTCTGGCTCCTCTCTCTGGTGATTCTCCTCCTGATTTATATTCCCTTACTCTTCTACATGATCACACTGTACTCAACCTCACCACGTCCAACATCCAGCTCTTCCTCAGAAGCCAGTGTCCTGCTCCACTCTCACTCTTAATCATTGGTCTGTTGTTCCTGAGCCTGTCAGTACTATCGATCATTCTGGAACTGACTCAGCCACTAGCCGCGCACCACCTTGCTACAACTGCACAAAGTCTCGGCTTGCACAGCAAACTTTTGCGGGTTCCGCTGCCCTGGAACGTCAGCTACATGGTTAGCACTATCTCAGCCCTGGATCCATTGTCGTCTAAATCTCGCTCACAGTGGTCCATGGCAAAGTTTCAAGGAGTGCCTCAAGACAGGGTTATCCCCTTCAGCCCAGCCATAACGCCGTTCATCTGTCTCCCCACTCTTCTTCTTCTACACACAGCCCATTCTATCCCTGCCCTCGCAGCCCTCCCTCCATCCCATATACGATCTTCATCCTCCTTCTTCATCCTCCTTTTCCTTCATCTATCCCCGGGCCCCTCCCCAGCTGTCCGCATCCTCCCTGGCCACAACTCCATGCCTGCACCCCATTTGATCCCCATTTATTCATCTGGTTTGCATAAGATCAACAACTATCTAGCATGGACCTTGAGGTGAACGTAACCATGGCCGGTTTCTATACAACCACCAACCACCAGTGAACATCTCCACCTACTAGACAGACCTACAACTGTACAGATGCATTTTGGTGGTGCATTCATGCTAGAATCCTCTGTAGGTCTATAGGAACACCTAATTAGCCACAGTCAACTTAGAATAGTGCCAAAAACCTTTCCCTGTGCAGAGAGGTTTGAACTCCAGCCCAAAATTCAGTCTACGTCTCCACCCATCCCAAAGCTGTATCTTCACCTGTTTTTTAAAAAGTTACAGGCCTCACCTGCACTCAGAATGTACCTCTGCGCCGTCACTGGGCAAAAGGGTCCATCATATCTTCAACCTTTAGAAAAGGTTAGCTGCCTCATCCCTGATTTTCTAATGAAACTCATATGGGGTACGTCCATACCCATGGTGGGTGTTCTCACCAATACTCTCACTGCCATGGAGTCAGCTGCAGTTCCTTCTGGTGCTTTAAAAGCACTGTTTTAGTAATAGGAAATTCAACTCACAGCTTCCTCAGTGTTCATCCAACTTCTTTAGCATGTTCCTTCATGTTCCTTCACTCTTAATTCAGACTGGCTTTTGTGTATGTGACCCAAAAAGAAACCCACTATTCGATCAGCTCAGTCTATTGAGAGCAGCCAGAAGAAGGAACCATTAATACTTATGCAGGTAGCATTTAAACACAATTATATGGGCTCAGAGTGCTCTGTATAACTGCTTCTGTAGGTCTGATCAAAGATGTGCTGCATTGGGCAAGGTGAATCACAGCTATTGCCCAAAGGTTGGAACTCAGGCTAAAACTATTTAAAATAGCAATGGCAGCATCTGTGAGCCCACTGTGGAGTTGTTTTCCTCTCGATGTAAGACCAATTTCTTAGAGACCTCAATTTCCAATATCTGCCGTTCCACAAGGACGTATTTCAGTGTACCTGAGTGGACCGGGCTGCCTGGTGGATTTCATTAACACTGCACAAAAACATGACTAACACACAAATCCTGCCTCATCACATTAAAGTCCCTACATTAAACAAACTGCATGTACTGAATCCCAAGACAGTGCTTGTGTGTGGATAGAGAGCTATGATGGGGACAGAGATGTGGATAAATCACTGCAAAGCAGCAATTCCAGACAGGGCCTTTATAACCTCCTTTATAACCTCCAGCTATTTTCTCAAGTGCTTAACAGTTCTGAGCCCAGTGTTCCTTGTTGTTTCCTGATGCTCATCAGCAGTCTAACAGGAAAATTCAGCATAGCTCGAAATTCTCAATTTGTTGAGCAATTAAAGATACTGCTTCAGTGAACTGTTCAAAGTTATTCCTGTTTAGAGAAAACTATGACATCTGGGTGTGGGTATATATTATATATTGTTTCTTTGGAAACTGTACTTTGCAATTTTTTATGTCCTCCTTTCTCCTTTGTGTGTGTGTGTGTGTGTGTGTGTGTGTGTGTGTGTGTGTGTGTGTGTGTGTGTGTGTGTATATATATATATATATATATATATATATATATATATATATATATATATATATATATACAGAATTACAGAAAGGATCAGATTTTCAGATATACCACTGAAAGGAGTAACTGATAGGATTGGTTTCCAGGTGAATAGTGATTATTTTGTGTTTCCATGCCTCTGTTTTGCTGCTCACCAGGCCTGACAGCCTGACAGACGTGATTCTTGAGTGCTCACATAAGTGAAGAAATTGTTTTATTAAAGCCCTGGATCCCAGGTGGCCAAGGGTATCCTCACTATCATATCTAAACCTGCACCACCATACAGATGAAGAGGGATAACTCTCATCTCTCTGCAAAAGTGTATTAATAACATTGAAAACAGTGGAAATAAACTTGTGTTTTGGGAATGAGGGAACGGTTTAGTGTATATTTGAAATGGTCTCAATTCAGCTGCATAACTGCTAAATCAAACAGATAAAAACACCAATGTTTAGCAGTACCAGAGGGTACAAGAGCACTTCAAAAAAGTAACAAAAAACCAAAACCATTATATTTTGACTTAAAAGAATGCCTCACAATAACATATCTATACTCACTTCAGGTTTTGGTGTGTAACAGTGTGGGTGGCACTGAAGTGTGGGTAGTCAAACCTCTATCACTCAGCAAATTCATTATTATCTGTTCTTTTACGGTATTTTTCATCATAAAACAGATTCATAGACACTTCTAGCCTTAGACATTATGCACATATAATTAGGGATTCATTTCAGAAGAGGTTTGTGTGCTCAATTAAACAAAATTAACCATGGCAATTATCTTTCCATTTGTGGGGTTTATTACAATGTAGTCTATATAATGGTCATAGGTGCTCTCTGGAATCTCACAACGTTACAGTTCTCCTCAGGGCTACAAACAACTTATAATAAGCTAAATCTACTAATAAAACAATACATTTACATTTACATTTACATTTACATTTATGGCATTTAGCAGACGCTCTTATCCAGAGCGACTTACAAAAGTGCTATGTAGTTGCTTGGAATCTCCAAGGTAGAATAGATAGTCCTGAACACAAGGTACTCTAAGCTGGAAAAACCACTAGACGAAAGTCAAATGATACCTAACAATTATACCTGAATATACACATCCCCTGAGGAAAAAGACAGTAAACAATTCCTATAACCCAATTATGCACAATACCTGAGGAAAGAGACGATAAAGTACAATAGACAAAGCATAATTATGCAAAGTGCACTTGAAAGAGGTGGGTCTTCAGTCGGCGTCTGAAGACAGCAAGTGACTCCGATGTTCGGACACATAAGGGAAGTTCATTCCACAATACAATAATAATATTCCACAATCATTCCACAATACAATAATAATATAACATTAGGAATTTACTGTTCATCCAGTATTCATTTTTAAGCCACTACCTATTCAAATAAGGCTATATTTCAACGGGATTTTGTACGTTTGGGAGGTATTTACAACAATAACAGCGGCGAAACCGCTGCGCTGTTTGATGTGTCAACAACCTGACGTCGTAAGCAGATGAGTGAGTGGCGTCGCCAACACCTGCGCTCATAACCCCCAACACCACGACCTTTGTGTCACAACACCTGCGCTCATAACCCCCCCAACACCGCGACCTTCGCGTCACAACACCTGCGCTCATAATCCCCCAACACCGCGACCTTCGTCTGCCCAGGTTACTCACCACAATGTCATTCGGCCAACGCCGGAAGTTGGTGATATCCTATATGATTTCTAGTAACCAGCGTATTCATTGGGAACGACCTTATCGTCCCTCTAACAATTAATTTTTATTATGAATATAGATTGACAGCCTACAGTGCACGGAGACTATTCGCTGTGTATGTACACAGTAAAGTAGACCAAAAGGTGACATAATTATAGTCCAGATTGAGCGTTGGCAAGAAAGAGGGGAAAGTAGGCACTTGATGCACGCGCAACAATGTTTGAAATGAAAGTTGCCACAAATTATTTTGTAGAAAACTTTCATCCATTTGCACAAACACATACTGATTAGTTAGTGATTATCTACAGTCAAGCTCGTTTTTAACATATAAACAGCGTTATGTAGGTAGACATCTACTAGCGGCGTTTATGCTGCCTCCATATAGGCATTACGGATTTGCCGAAACGGTGTTACAATGCACGTTACTAGGAAACATGAATTAGCCTGAATTCAAACTCACAACATCAAAATGAATATAAAGTTAAATCATTTAATCAATTTGGTTAAAGATGTGGTTAACACAGAAAGGATGCACGAGCTGAACAAAATGATGAAAGAGACACAACCGTATTGTATCCCCGTTAAGGTGAACGTAAAGGTTATAACTATTTTAGCATCCAATATTGTTTTTACACAACGGCCGAAAGCATTCACTTTTATGTCACATTTCAATTATCGCAATTTTCATCTTCCTTGAACACTGCATATTGTTCCGTTGTAGTTGTATGTTGATTCTGACTTACCTCCAAGTCCGTAAAAACGTAGGCAACTTAAGGCAAATCCTTGATAAATGATCAAGAGGAGGCGGATTGCGGGGACGGTGGAGCGCACGTTGTCGCTGCCACTACGTCTGTGTTTTGATGTCATTCATTCAGGGCGGTACCATCCTGCTCACTCGTCACGCGCGTGGCGACAGGCTGACGCACCTACGCAACACGCCTCCCGGTGCGTTCTATCGCCCCCACGAGGTTATGTCTCAACCGTTGCGTTTGGAAGCCCTTTCCCACTATATACGTACATATATACTACTGCTGGAAAGTTTGAGAGCGCAAAATGTTAAATGTTCGTTATGTTAAAGATGCACACACGCCAATATGGCTTGTCCCTCTACACGTACAAAAGGGTGGGCGTTATTTCAATCCCCATGTCACGCACAAAGCTCCATGATCAGATGGAGAACTTTGATGACACCACGCGCTGAAAGCAGACTTGTTTATTCTGTACAACAGCATGTCAACGCATTTTCACGAGGAGGCTTCCAGATAATTAGAGGGAAAAAAAACGCCAAGCGCAATCCTGAGAAAAGGTAAGGCTCGGAAGTCTCAGTGTATCTACCAGTCTTAGTAAAGACCCACAAGAGCGCATCATGTTTTGACGAGAGCAAGAAACCAACACGGTCTTTTGTTATTCAAGTGGGATTTGGGATTAACATACTGTCCGCCAAATGTGGCATAGAGTATTTGTAAACAACCTGTACGTGCCTTTGGTGTCCACGGCAGCCCATTACCCTGATCAAGTTCTGTTACACACGGGCCTATGGAGTGTGTGATCGACAAGTCAATTCCGCTACTGCTGTAGTTCTTCGACACGAAGCTGAGGTCTCTGGCCAGGGATCTGGGATTCCTGCATTAATACACATCTCTGAGCTCCTCGTAATAGAGCGAGTGATGCTTTAGAGCAGGGTTATAAAACTGCACACTCGCTGTTCTATAGAAGTGACAAAAAGCATTAATAATTACAACAATAAATTAATATAAAAAACATTGATCTCGTGAATGATTAAATATGAACAAGAAATTTAACTGTATCTGGGTGTTTACGCAATAAATTATGGAGACAAAAAGAACATTAACCCCAAAGATGAATGCAGCATTGGAACCAGAAAAACAACCAGTTTGATACCATCCACATACATTTCTGAGAAAGTCTGGATATGTAATGGCTAAAAACTAAATTCTGTCAATATGTACAAACTGTCACCATTATATTGCTAAACATAAATGACCACATTCCTAATGTGAGATATCTAATAATCTCCACCATGTACATCATATTAGTGCCTCATTATCTTAATGGATCCTACCATCAGTTAAGAAATGGGATTTATGGGGATTTCCAAGATATAATAAATGACAAAAACACTAAAAGGTGGCATAGGAACCTTTGCAAGAATAAAGTGTGGAAGTTACACTGAACATAGGCCTGGTTCAAGTACAACGCAATACATATCTGAATGGTTTTTGATCCCTTAATAATTAATTATATCTTATTAATTACCAATGCACTTTATGGTGTTTGACCATTGGTAAGAGTAACCATTCTTTGATAGGAAAAGTGCATAAATATTTCAAGTTTCCATTCTCCAGTTTATGAGTGTTAGAACACGGTCGGTCTCTTGCAGTCCCCCACCCCACCCAATTTGCTGTCTCTCTTGTTATGATCCCAGTCTTTGGTCTATGGCCTGGACCGGGCTGATGTTCTTTGAGAAGGCTGATGTGCTCTCTGTCGCCCTCATGTGGCACAGGCGACGGCAATCTGCTGCATTTTGCCCAGGTCTCCCAGCAGTTGCTTGATGCTGTGTTTGAGCTCAGGCAGCCTGGACAGCGGCTCTGGGGGTTCCAGTTCTCCTGAGTAGTCCAGCCAGCTCTCTAAGACTTAAGTGAAAACACAAAACATGTGGCATAATGACCAATAAACACAGAGTATGTACACAGATAGTGAATAAGATAATGCTTCACTATATCATAAAAAAACAGGAATATTAACAAATGGAACTGGTCCAAGCAGAATAGTACACTAATGAAAAACCTCAGCCATGCAAGTATAGAGAATAATTTTAAACAGAAGAATGATATAGATGTGTAAGATGTGTAGTTGGATATGAATAGAGCCAACCATCCAGCTCCCTCTCGATGGAGTCCATCCTGTGCATGACCTCGTCCTGTACGCACTCAATGTGTTCCAGCAAGTTGATTCGCTGCTGCTGTCGAGAGCCGCCCATTAGCTCCTCCCCCCCATCCTGCATGCACACGTTGGGTTGGATTTCGGCAGCGTGGTGTGAGGTTAGACAGGGTTGGTTGGTCCCAAGTTAAACATTAAAAACTTATCAAGATGTCTTAAAAGGTTTTGATCATCAACATGTGATTTATTTTATATACCATTCAACAGGTGAGAAATGAGGAAACGATTGGGCGCTATGGTAACTACTTTCACCCCTCACCTTACTGCCTCGAAACTGCAAAGGATGGGGTTCCTCGCCGTTGTGTTGCTCGTAGTGCAGAAAGTTCTGCGAGCCTCGTGGGCTGTCTCCTGGCTCTGAGCCTCGTGGGCTGTCCTCTGGCTCAGAGCCGCCTCCCATCTCAGCCTCCAGACTCCGCCCAAGCACCGTGTAGCACGCCCGTGGCTTCTGGTAGCAGTGTTCGCTACTTATGTAGTTGTGGAAGGACGAAGATGAGGACGAAGACGAGGATGCCTCTCGGTGGAGCCACTTGGTGGCGGACCTTGATCTGTGCAGACCTTCATCAGAAGATGATGATGATGGCGAGTGGGTGGTGCTGGGCGCCATGGTGAAGACGCGCCTCGCTCTGCCTCCCACCTGCTGCCACGGGGAGTTCCACAGCTTCAGGTCTGGGTGGGCCTCGTTCCTTGTAGGGTGCGATGGCAAAGGAGGGGGAACTTTTACTTAAGAACATCACATGGCGTAGTTTAATCTCGCCATGCTCCTGAATTGCACATATGGAGAACCATGCCTGGAAGGCCACTCACTGCAGGATGTTGATTTTGAGCTGCAGGCTGTTGAGGACCTCCAGCACGTGATGGACGTCTCCAAGCAGCTGGTGCGTGGCAACTATCTTCCTGGCATTCTGATGGGAGTAGTTCTCCTCCAGGAAAGAAAACCCAAACATACGGCCGCTGTTCAGCCAGTCCTGATCACACCAGTAGCGCAGACTCAGCCTTTGGCCTGCACGTGCGCACACACACACACACACACACACACACACACACACACACACACACACACACACACACACACATACACACGGAGAAATGAAATGATAGCAGCAAAATAAACACATTGGTAATCTCTTGTCCCAAAGGTGATTCCTAATTCTCTTCCAGAAAATCCCTATTCCTAGATTTTGGAAATCCTGGAAAAGATGCTAAGATGATAAGTAAACTGCCTCTTTTCCCACAGATTTTAGGCTCCATATCTCACCTGAGGGCTCTCGGCAGATAAAGCAGGCGTACGCGTCTGGCGTGGTGTCCACCAGCAGACCCATACATGCACGATGCTGCCAGCACAGACACACCTCACACTGCAGAACACCAACGAGAACAGTTACCAGACAGCTTCAGCTCATCTGCTTCAGTGCAGGAAACAGCATCAGGATGTTGTAGGCACAGAGACAATAAGCAAAGAGTAAACAGACAATATGGAGTGTTCTGCCTGCCTACAATTGGGTCTTTTGCCATTTTGTCCCTAGCCAACTTCCTACATCTAACTAACTGAAACATGGTGGTTTTGTTATTCACAAATATGAAATAGCTTGGTAGAATCAGACTCAATCTACATAGAACAAATAAGGAATGACCAAAAACGATTCACATTTATAACTGATGGAAAAAAAAAAAAAAAAGATGTGCACCTGAATCATAAAGTCATTTTCTTCTGCCACCTCACACACACAGCGTACTGTTTCCTGGGCAACTGTTGCTGAGTCAACTGAACCACAGCTGAGGGGTGTGGTTGTGAGGTCTACATCCATTCCAGTTTCATCATCACTCCATCCATAACTGTCAGATGACCAATCAGATACGCTGGCCTCATCTGGAAACAGTGACAACAAAACAATTTGCAGTACGATTATCTTATTGTCATATGATAGGGTGTCTACTGTCAAATATGAATGAAGTTCAACACCATTCCAAAGATTCGGGAATACATTTGTGACAGCACACCCCTTCTACTGTGGAAAGGGATGATGAATGAGTCTAACAGGTAAATGAGTGTAACAAGTTAAAGAGTGTAACAGATGAACGAGTGTAACACGGACAAAGAGTTCAAGCCACCATGGATGCTTCTCAAAGCACAAAAGCAGGAACAGATCAAGCCAACTAAAGATACGCACCGTCCGTCTGCATGTGCTGGGCCTGCCCACGGCCACGGCTGTGCTGGAACGCCTCGGCCGGGTGCGCGTGGGAGGGGACGGGTTTGGGGGACAGGGACAATTTGGACTGAGGCCCAAATACCGAGATGTCAATGTTCTCCTCGCTGCCTGTATTACAGCAACAAGAGGAGAACGAGAGGAGATGCAGGACAGAAATCGTTACGACATGTAAACAGCTGCCGTGGACGGAGCGCGCCGTGTGGATCACGCTGCTTCTAGGGAACTGTTAGATGGTACACCCGATGTCGGTGTGAAGTCGGTGTGCCGGCCAAAAATAGCGGCGTGCAACCAAGCCGAAACCAAGGAGAAATGGAACGGGCCGGTGTGGACACGTCCGTCTTGAGCTACCTGATTTAGACTTCTTCTTCTTCTTTTTCTTCAGCTTAATGCGTAGGAAAGCCCTTGACTTCTTTTCTTTAGACCTGTCCCGATCCTTCACACACACTGGGAAAGACAGAATATCGGTGTCATAATGCAATCACGAAACAAGACAGAGAGAACGTGAGGAACGGTTTAGACCACTGGGCGGTTCTCCCATAGGCTTGTGTTCTACCTCTTTGATTATCCTACTTCAATATACACTTCCTGTCTGTTGTGAATACACCTGCAATCTCTGTCTGTTATGAATACACTGGTCATCTGTGACCTACCCGTTTCCACAGCACTTTTCCTATCTTTGTCCACTACCCCACGGTTCCTGTCCTGCTGTTTCTCTCTGCTCTTCTCCTTCGGCAAGGCTTGCAGCTGATGCATGCTGACTGCAGGGGGCGCCAACGTCTGCTTCCTTTCTGCCATCTGAGCCACGCTCCAGCCCTCCGCCCTGGGAGGCGGTGCAGAGAGGGCGTCTCCATGAGCAGCCGCGTCTGTGACGGACAAACACCCACACAGGAGGCGATGAACCACAGCAGCCGTCTCACACGCCTCATAACGCCTCATAACGCCACGACTGCAGCTTCCAAAAACCAGCCATGAGCATGAACTTGGAGTAACGACCTATAACAATACAGCGCATGAAAACGGTACCCAATCCCAGGTGCTCACGCAGGGAGAGTGTCATGGAGCGTCTGCGTTTGGAACTCTGCCAGCTGGTGGGGGGGGTCTGTTTGTTCGCCGCCCGGGTGTGAACGCCCCCAGACGCGCCCGGGGCCTCGGTTGGCGGCCACTCGTCTCCGTGGTAGTACTTCATGTGGTAGTGCAGGAGTTTGGCCTTGCGGAAGGATTTGCTGCAGCCGGGGATGTTGCATTTGAAGGGGTTGTGGTCCAGGTTGATGGAGAGAACAGGGGGCGGTTGGTTTTTAATCACTCTGTATACTGAGACCCACCAGAGACACAAACATGGAGAGATCATCCATCAGAGAGACGAGCAAGACGCCAGACGCAAAAGCATCAGGTGAACTGTATTTGATTTAATGTGGTTAATAAATCGCTTTTCAAAACTTCTGTACTTTAAAACTTGAAAATGCATGTGGGTGTATACTCACGAGGCTCTCTGCTAAAGCGCTTAGGATTGTGGAAGCCTTGCTTTCTTGCAGCTGTAATACAAATACATGGAACAAATAGTGAACTAGTGCTCAAGTATGGTGGGGAAATACATAGATTACAACATTATACATTTAAGTGCATATGTTAACAAGCTTACGCTTTGCAGGGGGCGACGGTAAATGTTTGGAGGCCTCTGATTGGCCCTCAGTCCTTAGCGCAGCAGTGCCATTGGAGGACTGTGCTTGTGTAGAAGGTATGGGATCACACTCTAGGCCATTTTCAGAAAGTGTTTGTTTGGACATTTCAGATGACAGCCTGGACTCACCATGTTCACATTTGTCTGGAAGAATTGATCAAAAACAGATTTGCCATTGTCTCCACTACAGTATAACGGATCAACACAAAGCACAAAGTGTATAAACAGGCCAACCTGAAAATGTTTCCGTTTTGATCTTTTTAAATGACATGTCGCTCTGTCCGACCAAACATCTTCTCTTACCTAGGAAGAGGACAAAACAAAAATCTTTCTTTCGTGGCCGCGTTAACATTCTGTCTCTCAAGTCTTCTACACAAGCTCATCTCTAGCTGCAGTGCCTGCTGCATCTGAGGTTAAGATCACATGAACATGCCTCCACCTGAGAGTCCTTGAGCTGTTCTGCTCTGCAGAGGCCCGTTCTCCTCCTCCTTTTGTTCTGGAAGCTCCGTCTCAGGTTCTCCATTCTCCGTCCCGTCGTCCAGAGCCGAACATGTGCCGCGCTCCACGCCTGCTCTGCCATCTCCGCCCTCTTCCCTGTGCACAGACGTCTTCGCAAATGACTTGCTGTAATTGTGCTGTCCCATGTGTCCAGCCGGGCACTCTCCACGCTCCGGTCCGTCTCCCTCTGGCATGCCGACGCGGTCCGCTTTGCACGCTCCAGCCCTGTCCTGCCCGGGAGCCTTCTCCCTCTTCCCCTGCGCCCGTTCATCGGTGGAGTCAGAGTCACTCTCACTCTCCGGGCCGCAGTCATGCTGGGAGCCTGGCTTGGACTTGTGGGACACTCCTTCCTGTTGCCTCGAGTGCTTCTTGGTCATTTTAAACGGGTTCTTCTCTCCATTTCTGTCAAATGTCTGAGATTTCTGCCTGACCCTCTACACACAACAAAAAAGTAAATGTATGTATATATAGTACACACACAACATGCGTCTATAGCACACATACACGCCATGTGTCTATGGTACATACATGCCATGTGTCAGCAGTCAGTGACACATGTTAGAATATTCACCTCTTTGATGAAAGGCTTTACATGCATCCCTTTGACTGTCTGGATGAAACCATCATAAAACTTCACTGTGTACGAGGCTGTGGAAATACATCCAAATGCATCTTATTCAGACAGAGAAATTGTTCAATCACGTGAATTAATGGCTTACTGTCTAATGAATACATTAAGAAAAGTACAACAACCCCAGAAAAACAGCTCACCATCTTTATGCACCGCCAACACTTTAGCAGGATAGAACCGACAGTCTGACCAGCTAGCAAGAACTTTCTCATTTACATGAAATCCCTAAAAACATAGACAAATCACATGAACAAAGGTTTAAACATCTCAATAGAAGTGCACCATTTATCAAATATATGAACAGAGAGAACAGTGCAGGATAAACCAAATGCATCAGATGTGCAAACCAGTGAGGTGAGATGATTGACTAACGGGGAGAGAGCAGCCGTCCTGCAGACGTTCCCTCCTCAGCTGAACCCTCTCCACAGGTCTGAGGTAGGGGCTCGCCCAGTCAAACCACTCATCATAGCGATGGCTCCACTGACGATAGTGGATAAGCACCTTCTCATCCTCGTAGTCAATCTTCTCAATGTTTGCGGCATACCTGGGGGAAGAGACATCATGCGACAACAAAATTAGGGATTAAGGATGAGGGTACAGGGCAGTGGGGAGATCGAGGATGAGGGTACAGGGCAGTGGGGAGATCGAGGATGAGGGTACAGGGCAGTGGGGAGATCGAGGATGAGGGTACAGGGCAGTGGGGAGATCGAGGATGAGGGTACAGGGCAGTGGGGAGATCGAGGATGAGGGTACAGGGCAGTGGGGAGATCGAGGATGAGGGTACAGGGCAGTGGGGAGATCGAGGATGAGGGTACAGGGCAGTGGGGAGATCGAGGATGAGGGTACAGGGCAGTGGGGAGATCGAGGATGAGTGAAATGGAACTCACCAGTTTTTGAGGCTGTCGCATGCTTCTACAGCTGCACCCACCTCAAATGTAATCCCTCGTCTGTTAGGGGGAGTCTTACTCATGCTGTTACTCTAGGACAAATATCAAATGCCGTGATTTAAAAAGAAAAAGAAAACTTGTAGGGTGCCTTAGATAAAGTGAGGCCCTCAGTTTGATTTTACCAAAGCTAAGCCTCCTAAATTGCGGCAGTTAATACTTTAATGCTTGCGTGTTATTCACAGTTGCTTGGAAAAAACAAGCATGTGAAGCATCATCTTCCTTCCACAACATCAAACTTTGTAGAACTGATTTTCTGAGTAGAACTGATTTAGAAGTGAATTTCATCAGCACCAATTCATCCATAAATGATAAATGAAGCCAGTAAAAAACAGACCTTAACAGAGATGACAAACATACAGGTCGTGACATTACGGACTTATAGAATATGGAAACAACGCCAAAGCACGACCTCTTAACAACAATCTTATTTGCACACTTCTGCAGTTCAAATGGAGATTTGAAAGCCACGTGCGTTCCCGGACTACGTCCCATATCCATGACAATGGAAACAATGGCGGAACACAAATATTCTCAGCCTCACATTGCACTATCGCTGTCTAGTGTTCTTATTTAAACACGTGTGCTGCATGGCAGCAGGTGTGATGTTTTTGCGTTCACTGCAGTTAAGCTCTACTTGTATATATCAGCGTAATCGATCTAATACGAAGCACTTTCTATTCTGCATGTTGTAGTGGATTTCAAAGTAGGTTCGCCAGGCGTGTCAGTGACGCACACACCGGCACTCGCCACTTTGTTTACGAGCTGGTAACATCAAATCTGTGTCACCAGCAGGTAAAGACCGATGGACCTACTCACAAATGAGATGTAACCAGTGCAAAGACAAAGGCGCAATATTGAATGGCCCCGTGCAGGCCAGTCGTCATTATAGTAAACAGATCCAGACAATAACTTCCTCCAACTGACCCCAATCCTGCGACATAAATAAGAATCCTAAACACCAACTATTACCAAATCTGTACTCTAGATAGGCCAAGATCGATGAATACGACCATTATTATTTTTTTATAAGTTACGTTTTAATGAAATTAGTGTGGCAATTCGCAGGCGTGATGGAAAGATCTCCAAGACTGCATGCAGAAAAAATATATTTGCAGGTAAAATTCCACCCGCATGATATTGTGATCCCTATTTTTAAATGCTCTCATAGTTACCTTGCGACTGTGTTCCATATTTCAATTACTAACACTCGCAGCAGAGAGGGGTTATCTGTTCAATGTACGTCCGTGGTGTCGGCTACGCACGCAGTTATTTTCCAATGTGTTGAAGACAAGACTACCGGTATGAGTGGGATCTACACTGCGCATGCGCGCTCCCCCACCCATTCACATGTGATGTGAACTGCAGAGCAGTTGGGTAGTTTCATTAGAACTCATTTAAAATTGTACTGAATTTCAGCTCAATTCTGTGATCGATGTTTTTCATGATCGATTTTAGCGGTTTATTTTTGCTGTTACATTTAAATTTACACTGATGTCATATCTCAAGCAGATCTTATCATTAGCTACATTTTCAGTTTAACATCAATGCCATTGTAGACGTTTTCCTGTATGTGTGAAGACATTTCCTCTCAGTTGACACTCATCCCAGTGTGAACCAACAGTTCTCATGTTCTGATTCTGTTGTTTACTGTGAGAGTGTAAATATAATATGTTCTTCCTAATCATTTGCATTTTGGGGATGTTGAATTCAGATGGTAACTTCAGCTTTAGCATTAGTGGTTACCTTTACAGCCAACGGTCACATTTTTCTTTTACATTACAATATCGAAATAATTCAAGATAAATACTGTCAGAATTTAAAAACTTTTAATTGTTGTCATTCCATTAAGACACACCAAAATGCATACAGACGAACAGCTGTTTGGCCTACATTTAAATCATACATGTGCAGGTAACATTTGAATTCATTAGAATTAAAAAAGAGAAAATATTAGTTTTTTTCTATTATTGGAACACTACTAATAATAACACAGTATCATTTAAAGTCAGGAAAATATGCACTAATATTTACATGCTTTATTTACACAAAATAAACCACAATGGATAACACTTCAATTATCATAAAATCATTAAAAACTTCATTTATACAGCTGTAGCTGGACACTTCATAAATGTCTTTTTCACTGAAAACAAAGAGTGAATGAGTAATACTCCTGTAATGCTGATTCAATGCCATGTCTAACAATGGTAAAGCAATGGCTAATTATCTCTCTTCAATTCACAAGTTCACAGAAAATTCTTTAAGATATCATATACAGATGCAACACGCAACCTGGAAGCCATGAGTACTGAGAGTACCCAGAGTGGTAAAGATTACGTCACACACCCCAGAACAGTTAAGATTACGTTACACACCCCAAAACAGTTAAGATTATGTCATAGCTCAACAGATCTTTCTGATTGTCAGTTCAGTGCTGAGTGTCAAAGTTAATGCCTGTTTCTAGGGCTTCAAAACATTCCATAAAAGAGTGCAGTAGAAAATGCTTGTTGCTTAAAATAATATCTAATATTACATCATACGAACCTGTAATATCAAAAGTTTTACTAATCTAATGAAACGTAGTCTTTACTGTTCACTTCTTAGCCATCTTTAATGCAATAACAGATCATTAGTAAACAATAACAGTTGACATTCTATTTGTTCTGTACACAGTAACAAATTATCTCATTCTTTCTTTAAACCACTTTCCAGAGTAAAACATGAATAATGTCTAAGTCATCCACTCTTCACACGGGCTTTAAAAATACTTTTAACACATGAAATTTAGATCTGAACTTTCACTTTCTTGCTGTGGTATTTGTTGTTTTTCTGTACTACGCGCTGGGATCTGGACAGATATCATCAGCGAGGTGCTGGCCTAGGTGTGCAGCTGGACAGACAGCATTTAACACGACAGAACCAGCTTCCCCTGGCGCACGCGCTGCTGGGTTTTCGCCAGGGCAACCGAGTCATACAACATCCCTTACATCACTGGGGACAGGACATACATCACAACACATTTGACATTCAGCAAGAATGGCTTTGGGTGCCAAGGGCGTCCGTGCGTATGGGCCGGCTGCGTATTGGCCGTAGGGGGCGAGGAAGCGCTACACGATGCCCTCGATGAAGCTGGTGTCCAGGTGCACGATGAGCATGCGCAGGAAGGCCATCTCTTTGCGCGTGTTCTCGAATATGACACGCGGGTCGTCCGACTGGCACCGCAGGCAGTTGGGCGCCATCACCATAGCCAGGTTGTTCACGTCCATCTTGGTGACGGACACGTTGGACGGCTGAGCAAACACCTGAGAACAAGTTAAAGAGCACTTCATGAAGAGCGACACATTTAAGGGGCGTGCAGCTTACATAAAGTTGAACTGACAGAAAGGTATTCCGTGTGTAATGTGTTCCATTTCTATCCTGTGTGAAACTGAGAGTATGTGTGTATGTGTGTGTGTATATATATATATATATATATATATATATATATATATATGTATGTATGTGTGTGTGTGTGTGTGTGTGTGTGTGTGTGTGTGTGAGGGAGAGAGAGAGAGAGAGATTGTGATCATTACCTGAAGGAAGTGGATGAAGTAGCAGAGCACAAGTCTGTTAAGGTCCGGTAAAGACTGGACTACACTGATGGCCGCAACAGGATCATCACAGTTGCTCACACACTGCTTATAAAAACCCATTGGGATCAGGGGGTCTTCCAGCTCCCGGTACCATAGCTTCATTAGAGAGGCTGCAGGACACAAACAGCACTGAACGTTCAGGTCACATACAGCATTGAACGTTCAGGTCACATACTGCACTGAACATTCAGAAAAGGTTAAAGAATTTGGAAGAGTCACAGAAGAACTAAAATATAATAAAGCACTGAATAAATTATCTTCATACCAAATAACCTAAAACAGATGTGTTCAGTTTTCGTCTGTTACTACACTTGACTAATAAATAAAAATAAAAATAAATATAAATTGAAAAATAAATAAATAAAGACTCACCAGGAACGTTGGGATCAGAAAGGTTTTCTGGAATCCTCCACTGATCCACCTGTAACTTCAGGGCATTGACTTCATCAATATCTCCAGGAACCCTGAAGAAGAATGACTTTGTGTTATATTTTGAAGTCCACTAGAGGGAGCCAGCATACACAATTTGTTTCTACGGCCAAACCAGCCTCAATATTTAAAAAGGGGACGTAACTAATGCAAGATGTTATATTTGTTGCAAACTACAGTTTATATTATTAGATAAACTGATAACTCATTTACAGTCAACAGCATATCCTCTTTAAAATGCAAGAAGAAAAGTTTACAAGATTTATGTGTGTGGGAGGCCATGATTCTTAAAGAATGAGCTTGTGACCGTTCTTACCTGAATATGCCCTCTGTCTGCGCCCCACCCAGGGCCAGGACGTACTGGGAGAGCTGTACCTGCACCCAGGGCAGCTTCCGGTCTGGGAAGAGCTCGCTCTGCCTCTCCATCACCTCCTCCAGAGAGCTGCCGAACAGTGACGGCGTGATGATGGCTCTCCTGCTGTGGTCCACCTCCTCCAGGGTGGGCTTGCACAGACCCTGCGTATGACACAGAGGCCGTTACAACACCGATCACCGGCTTCACCATCTCCTCCTCTCCACATCTCCAATACGCCCACAGATGTGCTTACTCAAGTACCTCAGAGCAACAAAGTTTGGTGGTCTTGAACCGTATTTTTTCTGCTTCAAACTACATATATAAATATATATAAATAAATGATAATTGATAATTAGAGATTAAAATAATTTCAAGTAATTATAAAAATAAGCATCTATGAGTAATTAATAGTAATATGGGAAAATGTCATGACTAATATGATTGCCACAAAATGTCCCAGTGTGGTCTCAGACGTAGGCCTCACCTTCTTGCCCCCGGTCACAGCCACTTTCTGGAGTTTGCGGTAGCAGTACTTGGCATACGTGCTGATGGGGAGACCTGTCGCCAAAGAATGAGGAACCTGTTGTTAAAAAGCAGCTGAAGGCGCAAACGTCTGCCGTACTCAAAGAGGGGCCTGCGAAATCTCACAAGCACAGATCTGTAACTGGAGCAGCCCAACCTGCTCTGCAAGGTCTTACGCAAGCACAGTTCAGGGGAGCAACCACTTTACCCCAGTTCTAGAATGCCGGGAGGACGGTCAGCGGTTGTTTGACCATGTTGTTATGGCAGTGTCACTTGTGACATGCCAGCGTTGTCAAAGGTGAGTGATTTAGCTTAAGTCAAACAAAAGCATGACGAGTTAAGTGTGGCAACATGCCCTGTGATCAGTGACACGCAAACATGAGAACCAGATGTAAAAAACGGAGAGGGATTCTTCTACATTTCACAAACACTTTGTCTGATCCCCATACATAACAAGTAGAGGCCATGCCTCTGGGAGTGACAACTTTAAAATACATTGGACGAGTATTCACATTAGATAATGGATAATCAAAGCCAAACAACTCAGATATTGTCTGCAGGCAAATATCATATGATGCCACCTTCAGCAATGCAATGATAATTTTATGCCACCTTCAGCAATGCAAAAATGATCACACCCTTCCCCTAAATGCCTCCGTATTTCAGACGGAGCATTTTAAAACACTTTCTACAAGTGTCCTGCGCTCTCTGTAGGAGCTTATAATATGGAGCTACATAACTGTACAGTTCAGATCATGGGGGTCCTTTTCTAGTGCATGGACTGCTTTCTGTGGGAATCTGAAATAAATGGGCCAGATGGCAAAAGCTTGTGCTAGGATGAAAAGGACCCTTTCAGAAATGTTTCCCAAAACCTAACGCCCCCAGATTTATGACATACAGGTGACACACGCATGCTGACAACCCCTCGTTAATCTCTCAGAGCCAGACTGTAATTAAATCTAATTAGAGAGACTGTACCATACTCCAGTCCTTGATCTTTGAGAGCAATAATGTTTTCCCAAATCCATGAACCTTAACCATCCCTTTCAAGGGAATTCACACACAGATTGCATTGCATTCCTCTACCGTGGTTCGGTTTTGCCTTTTTGAAGGGTCACGTTCATGACTAACTGCTGGTGGTATAATTCTGAACACACAGCCTGACTTCATTACACAAAAAGCAACAATAAATGCTTTGGAAGTTCAAGGAAATCAACAATCATTTAAAAGGAAGAGTGGACCACAAATGAGACCACACAGATCCTTAAACAGTCAGCCAACTGTCAGCGGAGGACACAAGCTTCAGTTTTACAACAGCCTCATCACCTCCACCTCTCCGTTCCCCCTACGAGCCCTCAGAAAGAGCAGCTGTGCCCAGTCCATTCTCAATATTAATGATAAAAAGACAGGGACATTTTCCGGCATTTTCCTAACTTAGTGACCACGCATGATTCTCATCAGAACATACCTTTTCTTAGCCACTGTACTAACGCTACACAGGATTCATTCGTCTTGTTTCTGTTTGAAACATAGCCTCTCCTCTTCTGCTCACAAACGCAGCGTGTCTTCAAGGTCACGGGTCTCCTCTCCACATCTGCCCCATTGCTCATACTTGACACGCCAGCTCCTAGCATTTCACACAGGCATTCTCCACTGTCTGTATGAGCCATGTCCTAACCTCGCAGTGGTTCAGAGGACTGTGCCTCTTAAAAGCCGACTTGACAATGCAGAATTACTCAGGAGGTGTAGGCTGTCAGTAATGCCAGTTAGTCACATGTCATGTGTAGGCTTGGGTTTAGCTTGGAGAGGCACATGTGAGACGACCATTGTGGTCAGTG
Organism: Brachyhypopomus gauderio; assembly: GCF_052324685.1. Lineage (NCBI taxonomy): Eukaryota > Metazoa > Chordata > Actinopteri > Gymnotiformes > Hypopomidae > Brachyhypopomus > Brachyhypopomus gauderio. Next base: position 24,336,542 of record NC_135211.1, on the reverse strand, counting down.
CCTGAGGAGCAGTGTGGGTCGCACATTGATGAGGCCATCACTGCTGAGCGTTCTGGCTATATAAACCACGCCAAAGCTGCACGATATCCCAACACTGTGCTCACAAATGAACGTCTGGCATTGGGGACAGCCATATGGGGTAATTACCAAAGGTGTTATGGACTTACAAATGGTCAAACAAAAGTCTGTGTGGGTTAATGACAAGCACTCAATGTACCTCAGAGGCTGTGTGCACCACCACTGTTCTCCACTCAAATATATATATATGTCTTATAAACACACAAATCAGATAAAAGTAAAAGTTCCTTCAGAAGAAGGTTCCTGTCAGAAAATATTTCTGAAACAGATTGGCCACACTGAGTGCGATCTGCAGAGAGAAACAGAGAGATGCTTCCAAACCCACCATCTTCCTCTTCTGTGTTCTGCTTCCTCTTCTTTCTGGACTTTGAGTTCTTCTTCTTGAAGTCCTGTTGGTCCAGTATGAACTGAGTAACTGAACACAAATGAACAGCATTAATCAAAGGAAGAGTGGGCTCCTGTCCAAACACTGGACACTGACCACAGCTCAAACAATAACGCACAACCTTACATAATAAAAACGGTAACAGGAAACGAGACGGTGAGATCCAGCGAGACACAGGAAGGGTAAAAAGGGGAAGAGTTTGAAACCCACCCTGCTGCTCAAGAAGAAACTCACGTTTCTTATCACTGGCAGGGTCCATGTGGCGCTGGATGTACCCCTCCAGGTAGCAGCAGAACTTGGGCGAGGGGGCAAAGAAGGCCAGGCTGACGGCCATCAGCTCCCACCCGGCGGCCAGGCTGCGGGGGCTGCTGTTGCCCGTGGTCTGCCGCACCAGCTGCACGTACAGCTCGTCGCGGAGGCCCTGCATGCCCCAGCACTTGGTGACGATGAGGAGGGCGGTGTGGCGGCGGTCCAGCCGCGACGGCCGGTCGCCCATGTAGGCCTGGACCAGTTTGAACATGTCGCAGGCCTCTCTGCGCACGGTGCGGTCACTGGTCACCAGCATGGGCTTCTTGATGGAGCCTCGGTTCCAGGAGAGCATGTTGGCGATGGAGACGCGGCGACGGAAGAGCCCCTGCGTGTGCAGGTTCAGGTGCTTGCTGGCCCAGTCCGCCATGCCGGTGTCGGGCGGAGGGGGCTGGCGCAGGCTGGCGTAGGAGAGGTGGAAGCTGCCTCCACCCGCCGCCCGTGCGGCCGCGTCAACGGGGGGTCCGAGAGAACCGGTTCGGCCGTCCACCGTGCCCTTCTTCCTGATTGCCTGCTGGCTCTTTGAGTCCAGTGTCCCTGTCTGAGAGAGGAAAGAGGGATGAAAACAGAGTGGGAGAGACAGAGGGAAAGAGGGAGTGGGAGAGAGAGAAAGAAATAAAGAAAGGATTCATAAAGCAGTGGTTTATCCACAGCAGCAGTTCTCAAATGCTCCTCCAGCCCACTCAGCACTGGATGAACTGCTGTAGGATCCACTTGTTAACTTCACACTGGAACAGAGCGGCACCCCAAGAGGAGGAAAACCATTGAGAATGTCATAGTCGCAGAGCAGGTGACCACACCATCACCCAAACACCCACAGAGGAACACACTCTGTCCACAGTATCGATACTAAACACGCAGTGTGTGGCGGGCCTGGAGTTGTGATTCGTGGAGGAGTGTTTGTCCACACTGCAGCAAACATGGTTACATGAAGCAGAAAACAGCACTGAGTGCTGTTGAGCCCTGAGGCAGTTAACACAAACGTTTACGTCTGCAGGGTAATACAGGTGCAATAACAGAAAACGTCAGTACAGGGCACACGGTGAAAGAGCAGTGGCCTAAAACCATCCAACAGACAGTGAGATGGATGCTAAAATCGAGTGTGAATTAAGTCCATGTATTTCAAGCACCTGCGTTACTGTAGATCGGGAAGACATGAGGTGCAGTGAGCTTTCTCTCACAAACAAACAAGCAAAGTAAACAAAGGTAAACAGGGACGCGTACGCAAGTCTGCGTTCTAAACGGGTGAAACAGCAGGAGGCACCGTGACCTATGATGTAATGATACCGGAGAGCATTTCACAGAAGGTGCGTGTGGACGGTGGGTGGAGCCTCCGCTCGGGCCTTGGTTGCCACCACCCTCTCACCCAGTGGGACCCTCACTGTGCCAGGACACTACCATATGGGGCACAGTGGCAAAGCCTTCCTGCTCTGTGGGAGCTGTGTTGTGCAGCTCCGCTAAGTCCTGCCATTTGGTCCATCAACCTGGCCACGACTGTGAGGGACCGTGACTGCGTACGTAGCAGAGGGTGAGAGGGGAGACTTCCGAAAGTGCGCCACATGGACGGCGTAGGTGTCTTCTGGGCCAGCTATGATACGTTTACAGTCTGCCTCTCATGGAGCTCTCCAAATAGCTTCTGCTTATTTTAAGCAGATATGATCTTTTTAACAACAAGGTTTTTAACTTTCAAGCTCTCAGAACAGCACGTCGAGCTGCAGCCTTTCTTTTTCATATGTTGGAGTTTTACTAGACATAGATTATAGCTCTAGCGAGTTCTGGGACATTAGTACTGGACAGATCTGTAGGTCCTCTGTGAGGAATCATTCTCTTAACTAGAATCACAGGGACCCACAAACACAACTTTAATTGCTGTAAGAAAGGCATGTTGGTTTAAGTCGACTCACTTGTGTAGTTTACTATGTCCGTGAAATTTCTGTTTTTCAATACTGAAACACTGATATGGGCAGCAAACACAATAATCTGGTTCTAATCAGAGCCATGCAGCAAAACTAAATCAGACATAAAAGAAAAAAAACCCAAACAAAAATGAAACCACACTCCCAACCAGCCGTAAGGAGTTTAAACAAAGTCTAAATGTTGCTGAAACTCTGGGGCAGTGGAAAATAGAAGTTCATACATATATTTTATATGAAACAATAAATCTTCACATGAAAGTCTATAAAAGCTATTGCCATATAGAACTGCAGGAGCTAGATATTCCTGGTATAGCACTTTTCGCATTACCGCACCCTGGGAGAGGACATTTTTACCTCAGACACTAAGCCACAAGTAAAAACACGGCAAAAACCCCTAGTATACATTGAAGACGAAACCCAGAGGGGAACCAACATTTAAAAAAAGGAACCAGTCTAGCCAGAACCAGAGAAAAAACACCCCTCAAAGTGAAGGGTTGGCTGAAACATTTAGAGTATGACATCAGTAACAGTAAAGCGAGGATACCTGCTCCGGGTGTCCAGGAGTGTCCGGAGACGTGAGGCTGACTTGTCCGGTTACGCTTTTCTCCAGCGTGTCCACTTTCTCGTATGTCCTCTTCTGCCTCCCGGGGATCTCCAGGCTGCTGAGGGCCACATTGCTGTGTATCCCCACCCTGCCTAAAGACCTGTTGTTGGAGGTCACATCTTCTCTGGAGGAGCACCTCGCCCCAGCGCCGAACCTCCTGGGGGAGTCTAGTGGTGAGTGCGCGCGTCGCGCCGAACAGCCCTCGAGCATCTCTGAGTCCAGGCTGCTCTTGGTCTCGCGCATGGTGTTGGAACGGCTCACCACCTCCCTCATCTCGGCCATGAGGCGCTCGTTCAGGGCGGACAGCTCTCCCGCGCTGCCCACGGAGCCCGGCCGGCCCTGGGCAACGCCGCACATTCTCCTGCGGCTCTTTCTGCGCAGGCTCGGGGACGGCCCCGTGGAGTAGCCCGAGTCCTGGTAGGTGCCTGTGGGAGGCGGTGGGGTGGAGTAGTCCTGAGAGGCCTGGCTGCTTTGCCTGCTGTGGTGCACCTCCATAGCCCGAAGCACGCCGGCTTCTAGAAGCCTCCAGGACTGCTTCTTCTCCAGACTGGCTGGTTCTTTTCTGGCCTGAGGGAGTGCTGGCTCAGGGGCACAGGTGGGTAAAGGTCCGGGTGAGGGAACGGGTGACGCAGGGAGGAGTCCCTGTTTGGGGTCCACGTTGACCATGTGCTTGATACATTCCAGCCCAGCAGGGCTGTAGTCAGGAGTAGAAGGATTCCTCTTGTGTCCTCTTGTGGATCCAGTGTGTGTGTGACCAGGATGTGGAACGAGCTTACCCTTCTGGAAACTGTGTGTGTGGCGGGACAGGCCATTCTGTAGGTGAGCCCCCTCCACTTCCATATCAACTGGAGGCTCGTCATAAATCGGGCTGTCTGGTGGGGGTTTGTCGTACACATGCGCTGAGGCTCCGTAGTGAGGGGACACTGGCCTTGGCGTGCTGGACTGAGGCCTGAGGGAGGTCTGGTGTGCCACAGGATCGCTGGGGGTCACCAAGCAGAAGCTTCCATCGCTAGCCTTCCTCAGGTGGTGGGCCTGCCTCATGTCGGAAGCCATCTTGCCAGCTGGTGTGGTTTTGTAAGCCTGAACACACAAGTGGCTTCCTGCTGGCTTGGTACTCGGGGGATTGAGAGTGCAGGCGCCGTGGCCATTGGCTCTGGTGTGAGTGGTGGGGCCTGGAGGCTGGAGGGAAGAAGCTGAAGGGGCTCCCTTTGCCTGGGTTCTGCCCGCGCCATTCACCTTCACTAGCATGGCGGCCTTAGAGCCAGGAGGGGGCTGCCATTCCTGAGCTGGATCCCGGAGCTCCTCCCTATAAACACAAACAATAAACCAACACACGTGAGATCTAGTAATGTGTTAGAAGGGCTTGAACTGTCAATCACAAAGCAAGAAAATTTCAACAAGCCATAAGATCTTTATGAGAACAGATATATTTGTGAGGAGAAATGATGTAGATATCTTTATAAGTGATTTATAAAGTATTTTCATACAAATTCACGGTTCTGATATTTGGAGATGTGGATCAAGGAGACAGTAAGAACCATTTTAAAGACAAAAGAAAAATTCTTGTTTCTAAGAAAATTAACTCGGATTTTAAAGCCCTGAATTTTCATCTCGAGGTGTTATGAGTGCATGTAGTGCCATGAATTCTGTTTGTTCAGGAATAGGAGTCGTTTAAGATATGGTAATGTCTGTACAGCAGCAATACTCCAAGACCAGTGTCAAAACTATGGTGGCTCTCTACAGTATGAACAGTAGGCTAAAACGCTTTCACATTTAACACATACGCACAAAAAATGTTCTTTTTGTGATAGAATGTTGTCCCAAACTTGGTAAATAATACATTTGTAAACAAAATAACATCAGAGAAAAGGCATACTTACATACTTCTATTTATATAATTGCATAAATCCAGCTAATCCCAGAGTGCCAGAATCTTCACTCAAGCAGTCAATAATCCATTCAACAAAAGGCTAAGCAATTATTTTTGTCATTTAGGTCTAGAAAGAGAACCTCACAGATCTGGAGCCGACAAGTGATATATGAAGCATTTAAGTTGCTTTGATTTATTTAAGGAGGCAGTCACATGTTCTACAAAAATACCTAAAAAACCACTGTGCTGGTGAAAGAGAAAGTAACAGAGTCTCCTGTGCTACCCCTGCTGTAGGGGAATTCTAATGTATCATCTTATTTTGTCTTTGTCTCTGTGTCCATGTAACGCTCGTAACATAGCAACACACAGCAACGATCTTCCGTTCATTTAACGTCAGATGACCTCAGAAAGAGGAAAGCGTGGGAGAGTGTAGGAAAGCCATGTAGAATCTTTACCCAGCCACTATAGTGTCCCCCTGACCCCCTCCCACAACTCTTCCAGACAATACAGGAACAATGCTCTGGAGGCCTGTAGCCTACACAGGCTGGAACCCCCCCGGTCCCCAGCCAGAGACTCTGCTCTACGGTTACACTTCTTTATCCTCTCATCTCAGGCCTTGACTCACGCTATCACTGAGATCTGAATGTAAACAGTAGTAGAGGCGAGTTGTAGGGTTGCTCATAAAAAGCTGAACGTCACAATCTGGCAGCGAGCCAACATCACTTCCAGGGGCATCTACAGACCTTCTGAACGAGACCAGCTGGTCATCCTGGGTGACACTGTGTGATCACTGTGTGAGGACGGGTATCACTGTGTGAGGACGGGTATCACTGTTTGAGGACGGGTATCACTGTGTGAGGATGGCCCACATTATATCTGGATGGTGCTGGTCTTCTCATGCTGGTGTAACGCCAACGTGATGCTGCCACTAAAGTGTTGAGCTTCATCGAAACTCCTGTTTAATATTAGTTTAATATTAGTTTTGGCATGATGATTTCAAGATTTCAAGTCAATGAAAAGCTCGGCATTGTACCTGAGTCAACCCACAGAAAAGAGCTGTCGACCAGGTGAATGTAAACCAAGGGCAGGACATGACTCTGACATGAGCACCACCCGTCCCTCGTGGTATTTAGCTCAGCTGTAAACATGGTGGCAGACAGTAGGGCTCTCTGGGTAAAGGAATGTTAGGCGAGTTAGTCATGTGTGGTCTGCTATGTTTCATGAATGTGCTGAGTGATCAGTCTCATCGCTTTATGTGACCATGACGAAAAACTTCATTTCCTGTTATGGTGCTCGGACTGCTAAAGAGTTCAAAGGGTATTTTACACAACAAAACAGGAAATACCAATATAGCCAAGCAGTAGGCTAACAGCGAGAATTAACACACTACAGCTATGGGGGCTCTTGGAGGAAAAAAGTATAATGCATTTGATTTTAAAAATGTATATTTGTCCCCAGTCCTCCCCACACACACCAAGTGTGGTAAACCAAAAGGGTTTTGTAGGGCAGGGCAACCGAACAAAAGAAATTTTATCCATTGCAACAAGGTCTGGAATGAAATCGAACACACAAATTGAATGATTAGTGTACACACCCTGAAAGCAAGAAAAGCAAAACATAAAAAGAAAGAAAAAACTATCACAGAAAAAATGTGCATTTCATGAGCCGTTCTGTTTCATAGGTGTGTCAAATGAAGCATGAAAAATGCACAATATTCAGGGTGGGATCAGATAAAGAGTGGGAAAGATGGATAGCGGCATTGAAAGAAAGAAAGGGGGAGTGGGTGAAAGAGACTGAGATTAGTCATGGGAGACTGCTCTGGTTGGCATTAGTAACAACTTTGGCATTCTTTCCACTAATCACTCAAAAGGCTTCACGACTGCATGTATAGAAACACAATGCATGACTCTACTGCTGTCATAGCGATACATCCCTAAAGTGGTTGTGTCTAGCCAAACATAATGATCATTTATTATTTAGATAATACACAATAGATGTAGATTCAGTGTAGTGTAAAACAAATATTGCCCTAGGAAGAAGCTTTTAAATTGTATATAATAATACATTGTAATAGTCCCTAAAGGGCCAGTTTATTCCAAATGGTTTGCAAATTTATACTGTGATAGTGAGAGCACTTTATATGGATCCAAACACACAATCCTTCTGGTCTTTAAGTACATTATGGTCTTTATGACAGCATGACTATGAACCCTTTGGAGACTCTCTAGATAATTCTGAATTCTGAAGGTTTTCTGAATTCAGCCTGCTGCCATTAGGGAGGAGACTAACACACTTCATACATGCACTACTGCTCACACCTGCACTATTTAACCACTTTAATTCCCCCTACCACTGTGTACTTCAAACTTGTTCACTTTACCAGCCATACGCTTTAATATCTCTGTTACGACCCCCGCCCCTGTCTAGGGTAGAGGCGGCCGAACAAAGAAAGACACGGTGGAGTGCAAATGAATTGGGAAAACTAGGAGACAGATATAACGGTTTGCCAGACTCACAATAGACAAAACAAACTTCCTATATGTGGACTGTAGACCACGCCAAAGGAAAAAAATAAAGAAAAGAAACAAACCTACCTAACTCAAACTAATTCCCTAACCAAAAATACAAAGATGGCATGTGCCCCTAAACTGGTGTATTAACCAGGCAGTATTCCTACGTGGATGTAATAGAGTAAGTGGGCCCAGCTAAACTGTCCACATATAGTGCACTGTTGTCCCGTTTTGTGTCTCTTGTCACACATATGTCTATATCTGTCACCTTGTACAGTTAGTGTCTCTCATTCTTTTATCATTTATAGTTTTATTTTGCTACTCAGTCAACTTTCGCACTGTTATTCTTGCTGGAAGGAGAGTAATGCAATTTCGATCCTCTGTAGAATTGACAATAAACTACTTGACTTGGCAAAAGTGAGTTTAAACTCATTATTCATCAGGGAATTTTCATCTGTCCTAGGCAGCCTAGATTCTCAACAACCCACACAGAACATAGAATCTTTTTAGAGCTTATTACAGTAAGACTTTACACAACAGTTCTGTGATTCTAGACAACAGCTGTTTGTTAGGTTTTTTCTCCATACCAGAAATCAGCATTAGACGTGCATCAGCTGAGCAAATAGGAGCAACTGAAGAGTCACACAGGCCACAGGAGAAGAGAAAGAATGAAGCCATGAGTTAATATTATCCACAGGAAGAGGAAGCAGGATCTATAGGATCTTTACTCACCGAGCTCGGAAATATGACTCACAGAGAATGGAATCTATTAAAAGTGATTTAGGCAACCGGGAGTTAACAAAACATCTATTCCATATTAAAGAACTGAATAATATTATAAAAAGTCAAAAAGAGGATCTGTTTGAATCTTCTTGGAAGGCTGTCCAAACTGATGCAGGTATGATACGTCAGATGTATGTCATTGACAACTCAATGAACAGGTGATGAAACATTACAGGTCTCCCTCATTTTCCCTTCTAAAATCATGTAATTCACAGATGTGGAGGTGTTAATTGTCCGACCTCTAAATTCTGACAGAAACCTGTGGAAGGCTCTCAGAATCAGCTGTTCACAGACAGCTGAACACCTCTCCCTAGTGAGACAGTGAGTCTGGCTTCCACACATGCTTCCCACACAACCACCCCAACCTCTACATCCACACCCTCCAGCAGAACTGACCACCATGGACTGTTTCTGCCTCCACATTCTCCAGTGGACCCTTCCCAAGTCAGCATTACACAGCACAACCTAAAGAGGCTAAATCACAGCAAAGTATTATAATGTTCAAATGATCACATAGGTCCACTCCGAACAAGCCGTGGCCATGCTGTAAAGGGCTGCAGAAGGGTGGGGGAGGAAACGTGGCATGTGGAGAGTAAGACTACACTGGAATCTAACCACTAATCTACATCTGTTGATACGAAATCAGATAGCATCAGAATGTACAGCTCCAGTTACTGCTGTGAAAACCATCTCCCCTCACTCTCTGGACATAATATATAGTGACTTACACATACGGGCAGCGGTAAAGGAGGGGGGGAAACTGTTGTAAATGTTCTCTCATTTATGGTAGTTAAGTAAATTAAATTAATAAAAAAAAAAACAACAACTAATCAATAAAATGTAACCCAGGTAAAAAAGAGAAAGATTATTTATGTAAGGTAGCTTAGCAGTATGTCTAATCTAAATTTTGGATTCTTAACTGTCAATACTATGAGATTCTTAACTGTCAGTACTATGAGATATCTGAGACCAACTCTGGCCCCTCATCCTGAAGTGCTGAGGTTATACAGTTTTATGGCTTTTAGAGTAAGACAGTGGATCAAGGCTGCCTGTTCTCAGTGTATTTTCAGCAACACTAAAGGCATGACTAAAATAAAACAAAAAGAGGGTGGAATTACTGCTCCACTTTCATGTAAAAAAACTATGTTAGGCCAATAATCTAGTTTTCTGTGGGTACCGAGTGAGAGAGAACATAAGGTTATACTTGAGGAATCTTCGGTCAACTGACTATCATGCAAAGAACATACGAAAGCAGTCTGCACTATTTTACAGCAGACTACTGACCAAGGCAGATCCACTGATCAATGCAGAACCACTGATCAATGCAGAACCACTGACCAATGCAGAACCACTGACCAAGGCAGAACCACTGACCAAGGCAGAACCACTGATCAATGCAAAACCACTGACCAAGGCAGAACCACTGACCAAGGCAGAACCACTGATCAATGCAAAACCACTGACCAAGGCAGAACCACTGACCAAGGCAGAACCACTGACCAAGGCAGATCCACTGATCAATGCAGAACCACTGATCAATGCAAAACCACTGACCAAGGCAGAACCACTGACCAAGGCAGAACCACTGATCAATGCAAAACCACTGACCAAGGCAGAACCACTGACCAAGGCAGAACCACTGACCAAGGCAGATCCACTGACCAAGGCAGAACCACTGACCAAGGCAGAACCACTGACCAAGCGAGTTCACTTGTCATCTAACGAGACCGATGACACCCACATACCCTCAGGTATATGATAGGTAGTAACAACCACACAGGCATGCATCCACTTAATATATCACTCATTTAAACTCAGTTGTTGACATTATAGATTCCCTAACACTCTTAAGGTAATCAACCACATCACTATCAGTGAGAGAACAAGAGGCAAAAAATAGTGAGTCAACATTAGCTGTTAGTGGTGAGGCAGGGTATCAGGTTTTTCCACTTTTGGTGTTAAAAGTTCACATTTATGTAGCCTTCATGAAAACCTTCCAGCTTCCACACATTTTTAGTAATCAAAGCAGAGTGATATTACATGAATAAAAATTGTAGGATACATAAAGGTTGGAGAATGGACAGAATGAAACAGTCATTGCTTTGTTTGGTGTGAATGACTGCTGATTTGATTTACTGATGGAAATTCAATTACAAAATACTCACTGGATCAATTAAGAAAAAACATTTCTGATTAATGCTCCTGTGCTTTCTTGAAAATCAGAATTTAGAGGGTGTTATGTCTAGCTTTCATTTCTGCTAGATTCCATTCAATTTCACACCAGACCAACCCCGTAACAGGAATGCCTGTTAAATCATTAGGGCCTTCACAGGAGAGGCTGTCAGGCTTCTTATATGTGAGAGAGATAATTTGATGTTTCACCCCATTATATCCACCTCCATTTCCTGCTATGAGAAACCTAACAGTTGGTCTCTGAGAGCGCTCTGCTTAACTGAGTCCTTTTCTTTTTACGTGGCCAGTTTGCCCTAAGGTCAGCCTGCTGGACAAAAGAAGCTAGCAACCCCCCTCAGGGCTTTCCCAGGTCACTCCTGGGTTATGTTACACCCACTGGTCACGAGGTTCATGAAATCCCCGCTGAAATCCATCTCTCACAACATGTAAATTCCATTAAACACTCCAAGGTAAGATATAGCTCAGTGACACATAATTCTCCTGATTCTCACTGCATGCTCCAGAAAGTGCTTCAATTCACCTCATTTCTGTGGCTCTTCCTCACTTACAATACTGACTTCTCATCATAAAGCGGACCAGAGTCTCGATATCAGGACGGCAAAGAGCTTGACCATAATCTGTATTAGTTCTAATGGTGTTCACCAAAAAATAAAATAACGGCCTTGCTATTGTTTCATGGAGTACAGAGAGCTCAGCTTCCTTTGTTGGTACATCTAAAAATAAAACCTGGGGAGTGGTCATAAAATATAACAATGGTCCAAGCGACGTGCATCAGTTTTATTATACAATGTGTGTGTGTGTGTGTGTGTGTGTGTGTATATGTGTGTGTGTGTGTAAGTAACTTCCTGATGATGAGCAAAATGCTAAAGCTAAGGCCTGTGGAAAACCCTTGGGAAGATGCACTCGGCGGAAATATCTTCTGATTATGAAATCACTCTTCAGTACATATATATATATATATATATATATGATCTGAAATGAATCCCCAGTATCCCCAGTTTTTGAAATGTAGGATATGTAAGGGTTTTTCATTCTCCAGTAAGACAACTTGATAAAAGAAGAAAATGTATCTGTAACAAGTGAATGTCCTCAACTATTAAATAAAACTGGGGGGAGGGGGGCTCTTTAAACATAGATTACTCAGTTAGTTGAATTAAACTATTAATGATTTGACAGGACTTATGATTTATTTTTCAAAGCTACTGCTGGATTTGCTGCCAACACAAATTCGTAATTTTAGACCTTTTCAGGAGCAGGCTTGTTCAATGTCAACAATCCATTAGATAATGGATTTAGACATGTTTTGCTAAAGGAAGTCTGTCCTAGACATGGCTGTTCCATTCACTTCGGAACCACCTAAATAGGATATAAGCAATAATAGTGATTATCAAGTTTGCCGTATGTTTTGAGATTGCTGAGATGCTTTGGCTAATCCAAATAGTTTCCTTACCAAAGGTACCATTTTAGTCAAAATGAAATAGTGTATGTGGAAAGTATATTGAGGCCACACATAAGTGATACAACCCAGTACAGATGTGACTTGTCAACAATACAAAATGTATTGTCATGCAATTCTTCATCCGCATATGCAATACTGGATGTGGAAAATGTAACAGTGTAGTGTAAAAAACCCTGTGTTCATTATGTTTGTTAACGTCACCTCAGAAAGGTGAAGGTTCTCATAAAAGGTTTTGGCCCAAACCCATTTCTTATTTTGACCCCTACCCCTTGTTTTGAGTGTCCACTGTCCCCCTGGAACTGAGTTACAAGGGTAGAGGCTCAAATTTATATGAAAGGATTGGTAAACCTCACTGTATTACTTTACGATGTAACATTACCTAGCTAGCTACAGAGTCTATACGACTTGTACATTTTTATGCCTGCTATGAAGAAAAGGACCATAATACATATAAATGACATTACACTAAGATAATTCAATTGTTATTGTAATTTTACATCATTATTAACAGAGAAAATACTTACATTTGTGTTTCTTTAGTCATTAGCACAACCATTTTGCAGGTGACTCAAAAGGCATTTTGGAAAACTTCTTATAACATTCCAGTGGGGGTGGGGGATTGTCTGAAAAACCTGAGTTTGGAGGGCCATAGCCATAACACTTCTTCCAACCCCTCAATCCCAAGAAGAATGCCCAACACTTTGGCGTGAATGCATAAAACAGAGGGTATGACTGACAAAACAGTCATTAAGGTGTTGTAGATCTTTTGTCCACCATTCTTCTTAGCTAATCATTGACATGCTGATAATGGTTTAATGTCATGATGTTTATGGCCTTTCCAGACAGGAGCAGTTATCTCAAACACTGCAACCAGCTATTCTAATCAACATCACACATACATTAAAAGAACTGTACAAATCCTATATTAACCATGATTAGCATATCGGAGATCAACTTGCCATGTTGTGTTTGTTAAGTACTATATAAATACTGTTGATGCAATTTTGTTTTCTATTGGGAAGCAACTTGTGAAAAAGGTGAATCACACAATAGCTCACATAGAACCATAATGACTATCTCTTGTTGTCAAAACATCGAAACACAACTGTTCATTGTTTGGGGGAGACAACATGGCCCGTGAAATATGGTCATCATCTATACGAGAGTCAGAGGAGTGGGGTTCCCCAGGAGAGGGAGGCTGGTGTTGGTGAAGGATAAATCATCAGCCCCCCAGCTGCGGAGGCCACACAGCGGGAGCCCAGACAGTGCTCTCTTGACCTTCTACTTTTACGTAATAATGGCCAAAGGTCAAACCGTGAAGGCCTCCCAGAAAGACAAGTCCTGAAGGTGTGGTGGAATGATAGGACAGGCATGAGGAAAGCAATTTGTAACACATCAGAGACCTCTGCAGCAGTGAGCCATAGTGACTCTGAGTGCTCTGTAACGGGGCATCCTGCTGTGAGATCCTGGATTCCTCTGATTTGTAGCTGTCCTGGGATGCAAGGCTATGCAGACCATGCTAAACACTGTGTTTAAATACATGTAACTTTTTTATATATTTTGGCCATATATAAAACTTTATGTATTTGTGCCACAGTCATGAAATGCATTCTTTATTTGGTCGGGGGGACAGAAGTCCAGTCACATGTTGACCAGAATGGTTTGGCCTTCCCCCAGTTTCAGCCCTGGTAACTTTCATCCCGTGAGGCCCAGGGTTTGCTTTAGGAGAGAGTAATAGTCAGAGGTTTACAGCTGGGGAGAGTATAAGTCCCTAAAATAACATCTCTAGCATCTCCAGAAGCCAGAGGGAATATAGCTAGAATGACTGAATGACTTATGAAGGAGAAAGGAGGTTTCTGACAGGTCCAGGGATACATGGCCTTGAAGTGCTCCAGTAGAATATAGAAAACAGCCATGCCAATGCTTTTTAACATAACTAAGACATTTTCATATTGGTAGTGATTTGTCCAAATGGCTACCACTGACAAAACAGAATGACAACAGACGTCAGATGTAACAAGGCCCAGAGTTGCTGTGGGGCTCTTTGGTATGGGCGCCATCAGAACAGGAGAGTGCAGGTGTGCCTACCTCAGTGAGTCCTTGCTGCTGTCTGCGCTGGGCTCCGGGGGCACAGAAGTCTCGCCACTCTGCTCTGCTCTGCTCCCTCTCTCAGTAGTTTGGTGTTCAGTAGTGAAGGGCTCGGAGGGGGGCTGGGGCGTGCGTCTGCCGTGGCCGCTCTGCCTCTCCCTGCTGCCGGCCGCCCTGCGCTCCGAGTCCGTGCAGCGCTTCATGGCCTGGAGCTGCGAGAGAGGCACGATGTCGGCGCCCTGCGGCCGGTGCCAGACGGTCAGGCGGGCGGCTGAGTTGTAGTAGTAGAAGCGGCTGCTGTGCGGGTCGAACAGCTCCCACCACTGGTTGCCGTCGGCCTGACGAACGGGGGCGCCAGCGGGCGGGTCCCAGCCACACTCTCCGGTGGCCAGGTTCACATACATGTGCTCGCGGGATCTTGGTTCAAGGATCTCCACCCAATCAGAGCTGAGGATGAGAATTGTAGGACAAGATTTTAACACCTTAACACCTTCAGGAACCACTGAGCGACTTTGTGGATTAATTGATTAGTTTAAAAGGGAAATTCATTTTCGCAACATAATCAGAAAGTTTACATTTCTTTCCTGACTAATGGATATAGAGAGTATATCCAACTACTGCTGAGAATCATGGTTAAAATAAAGTTTTTTAAATGATGGTCATACGACATCATACGCCATCAGCGTTTTTCATTGGCATCATGCGCAGAGCCGTAGAATGAATGTGTGTGCGCTCTGTGTGTGTGTGTGTGTGTGTGTGTGAATGTTGGTGGGAGCACATCTCTGCAAATGTGCCGTGTGCGTGTCTCTGTGGGAGAACATCTCTGCTCACAGAACACTCAGTGTGCGCTTAATCCCATCACCACAGAGCGGGGAACCTGGGAGAGTGAGCAGCTCCCAGCATGATCTGGACTCTGTTCACACGCCTTACATGCCATTACACACACCCAAGCACACACACTGTCAGGAGAGCAGCCAGTTCCCCTGAGGAGTGCCATCCGTTCATGGAGACTTTTGTGGACCCAGGAACTGCTACTGCCATCTTAACACAATGGGGGACAACACAAACCTGAATGACTCATACTGATAGCAGACAGCTAGACACATGATGGGACATGGATATGCATGGAAACATATATGCATGGTCACACACACACACACACACACACACACACACACACACACACACACACACACACACACACACACACACACACACAAGGATATAGACAAACATATATAACCTTGGGAGGAAAATATCAAAAACATTTTTCACCCACCCACCCATAATCACTTAAATACCTCATGAGTGTGGTGCAGTAAAGTAGAGCAGGTAAGTTTAATCACTGTGATTACTGCTGAAAGACAGCATGTCTGACTTGTATGGCATGTATGACTTGATGCTCTGTAACTTTACTGCATTTAACCAATTACTTCATCAAACTCAGGGTTTTTATCAAGCCCAGACAAATTCTGCAACCTGCAATTTTCTAACCCACACAAGGCCTAAAAATGTCACTGTGCAGACTGAGGTGCTCCTCTCCCCAACAATTACGCCTGTGGCACCATTTACGCAACAGCACAGCCAGCGGTTCTGGCAGTTTGAACAACAAGACACTAACACAGCTAATTGGGGTCATGTTACCCATTTGAGAATCCTATTCGGTTTCTTTTGATCTAGTTTCCTAATGCAGAGGGGACTTTGGTGCACTAATTTAAGCCAAGCAAACGAAGAGATAACCAAGGGCATGAATGTTTCGTTACCTCACAGAACGAAAAGCCAAGCAACATACCTGGCCCAGGCGAAGCAAAGCGATGCTCCACTGGTGTGCACGCTGAAATCAGTCACCATCACAGGTGCAGTCAAGACAGGTAGTCAGCCTGAACGTTCACGTCTACAGTAACACAGACACAACTATTCCCTCCCTAAATCTTTATCTGCGTAGCCAAATCTTAGCGAAGACAAGAGAGGGGCATGCTAGCTTTTGCTGAACACACAAACATCTGACAATCCACAGCAGCTATCTGAAGCCTGCTTTTTCTTAAAAGCCTGCTATATCTGAGTGCTACACAAGGTGATGATGGTGGTGGTGGTGGTGGTGGGGGTTCCCAGAGCAGACTGCTAGCTGAACCACATGCCCTTTCTCACCTACGGTCTCAAAAATAATAGCCCCTTAATCAGGCTGCCAAAGAGAGCTCCCACAGGACACACCATACCCACTGCACAATAGCCAGTTTCTTTCAGTCTTGCTCACTCCCACCTTTCCTTTATTGGAATGTCTGTAAATGACGCAGACATGGGCAGCGTGAGATGGCGTGCGGGTGTACAGGCTCCCGTGAACGCCCGGCAGGGCCTGGCTGGGCACTGCCTCTGCACACCAACAACCCTGACTGTTCCCAGCAGTGATGTGGGGGCGCCATCTGCGACTGGCACTTTAAACAACTCCGTTCACCTATCATAGCACTGCTAGACACTACAGCTTTCACCGGGATCGTGCTTTGGATTATATACATCCGTTTAAAGCCATTCCCCTTGTGCCAGCAGGTGTGAGCATGAGTGTGAGAACTACAGATAGGCTAAATGATCATTGATGATAAAGAGTTTACAAGGCCACTGATTAAAGTAGAGGCTTCGTTCATGCAGAGAAAACATTGAATAGCAAGATTCAGAAGCTCTGAGGCGCCTTTCTTACCACACTAGACCGAGAGCTTTATCATGTCACTGAGAGTTAAACTGAGGCCTTTGTGCCCTCATCCCCACCCAGCAATTTTCCAAGTCCCCAAAGAGGCTTTGTGTTTCAGCAACCAAACACCTTACGGCAAATTCTTCCCCATCCAAGTCACATGCATACTGATACTGGAAAAAACACCAAAAAAATTGGAAGGGGTTTTTGCCCTTATGGAACAAAATAGCAGATGCGCACAATGCAGGACAAAGCAAGTGTTTTAGGCTTTTAAGAAATGAGACACACAGATAAGTGAAAATATTGCTCAAAAGAGGGGTATGGACTTCATCACCTGTGTATATCTCTCTCTCTCTCTCTCACACACACACACACACACACACACACACACACACACACACACACACACACACACACATTATTTAACTGATCTTTGACAAGATAGCATAATCATGAACAAGATAAGACTACTGCAGTTTAAACTGTAAGGGAGTTTTCACCATGCTCCTCTTCAAAATCAGCCCTTAGTCCACCATGCCACATCTTGGCTAACTCACGTGGGCTGTAAGACTCTAAAAAAACATTTAACACAGCAGAACAACATACAAAGACTAGGCCTATTCTTTTTTCTACATCACCAACTACTATACTTAAAAAACATCCAGTACAAAATAGACTTCAGTCTAATTATGTAGTGCTATTCTAATGACAAAATTCCTGTGCAAATTCTTGAACTTTATTCAGGAATTTCACCACTGTTTATAAATTACTGTAAAATGACATGTTTTGAAATAATAGAACCAGTAATAACATTCATTGTTCTAAATGGAGAGCAGAGGACTCTTCAGCAGTGTCTGAGCCTCAGCAGAGATCACCATACCTGGGTTTGTGATACAGGCTTTCTGAAAACAGCCCTGCACCAAAAAAAGATACAAATGCCAAAATATGTCATAAAATTACTGGAGACAACCCAGCGTTCAATGTGAGTGGTAGCTCGCTGGTGCGAAGTGGTAGACTACGACCTGACTTAGTCTCATAACAACATGCTATTCTGGGTCTGGCACCTGACCTCTGGGGACCACAGTAGGAGAGTGTGTGTAAAAACTAGACCTGCTACTTCGGTAGCAAAATGAAACGCATTAATACTTCTGGCCTGCTGCAGCAGCTAAACCGCCATTGCATTCAGAAAACTGCTACATCCCACATGAAAACAAACAAGGTGTTCTTTGTAAACATTTTATTTAAAGCTGAAAACAAGAACGTGCTTCCTGTGAAACAGACTGAATATGTAAATAAGGGGTACGGGGTAACTACTGGTAACTAAAATTGGATAATACCACAGTACAGAAACTGAAAATAACAACCAATGGCAGGTTAGGCCCTCAGCTGAATTTACTAGAACTTTTCTCATGCACATTAAGGAAAATGTACGGCTTATTTTATAATAGCCTCAGTAAACAAAAAAAACATACAAGTAACCAGAGAGCATCAGTTAAGCCATATAATTAGAAAAGTACAGGGTATGCACCATAGACAATCAAAGGCATAATTCATAACAAGGGAAAGACAGGAGGGGTGACATAGCGACGGCCCCCTCCCCTAGAGAGAGAAGGGGGGGTGAGACTGCACTCATTCACTTCAACAATAATAAACTGCAACACCTGTTAGCCAAATTCTTTAGTTCTATAGAACACTGTTACTCCGAGGCTGCCTGGAGACCAAACCCTCGCAGGATGAGTGCAAATATCCGAGTTTTTGTGTGTACATGTGCATGTTACTCCATTTGAAATTTCATTTTAACCGAGCTAAATGCACTCCTTTCAAACTCACACACCAACTGACTCAGTGGGTATCAAAAGACCATTTTTCCCTTACAACACCCCTATTGTAGTTCTATTAAGGGTTCAATCCACCTTTCCCATGAAACTACATGTCCTGAGGATACAGGCTTTATATTACCTACATGTATGTCTAGTATTATGACCTTGGCTGAGGTTCACACAGCCTGTAATTGTAGCAAACACAACTCCAGCTGCTTCAGGTCCAGCAGTGCATGAGCGTGCAGCACAGCAGCGGCAGGTTTCCATCTTGGCTCCTGTATTCCAGTGTCAGGGGACGCGGTGCAACAGCTGCCCGTGTCCGTTATGCTCTTTGTCCCTCCGCGCGCCAACACTGGGCTTGTTTGTCTTTGGGGTGAAAAACGTGTCAGGACTGACACAGCCGAACAGATTGTCCAGAGGAAGAGAGCCGTTTACACATTCCGGAAAAGAGTGCAGAGGGAGAAGGCATTACAGTGCACAGGAGAACAGCATGCTTGCACACATACCAGTGTGATCCAGAAACATCTGCACTGTTACCCTCACGTCCAAGGAAACTGTTCAATCATGTGTTTACTGCAACTAAAGAGCCATACGAGCTGGAAGCATTGTGTTTCGCTCCTGGCTTAACAACCAAGATACAAGACACTTAAGCTCTGATCACCTACAAAATGACACTTAAGCGCTGTTAGTCTATGAGATGACACTTAAGCTTCGTTCAGTTATGACATGACACTTAAGCTAAGTTCGTCTATGAGAGGACACCCCGCATTACTGATATTTTCACTGGCAGCTGTCTGCCGAGGCCAACATACCAAACACACCCATAACCAGAATTAAATATTAAGCAGTACCGACAGTTTTCTAAGCACATGTGCTACTGCTAAAAGAGGAACAGTTTGCACTGTGACAAGTCCTGATCATATGCATTTCAACAGACGTGCATTGCTCTCTGCTTTAATGGATAATGGGGCCAACAATGGGGCCCACTGTCAGCTCCACCATTGGACTCCATTCATCTGGAATAGCCCTTATGACCAGTTGAACTCTCACTCAACGCCACCAGCCAATCAGAGGCTGTATGCGCAACCATGGGGAGGGGAGGAGGGTGTTTGTCTTTGGGGTAAGGATATAAGGTCTGGGGTGTGACTGCCAAAATAAAACGAGGCCAGCCTACAACACCCTCCAGGCTCAGGCTCCTTCTATATAAAGCAGGCCGTGCTGGCCTCATTGGGATGATGCGTGAGTAGTCTACTGCAGGCTTCTGTTGTCTCAGGCAGATCCTCTTCCTGCATCCAGGAACCCGGCAGTGGAAGGTGTAGCCCCAGCAGGGGGGTCAGGTTGTCCTCTATGAAAGTGTAAAGCTGCAAATGGACCAAGCTGCAAACCCCCTTTCTGGCGGGGACGAGATGGACAAGCAAAAGCTTTGACCGCCACCCCCTCACCATCCTACTTACTCAGTACAAATGGGTACATTGTCAGGTCATGGGGTGGCCGGACATGAGTGAGCAAGTGTCTGTGGGAGGGCAAAGATGGACAGTGGGCAGTAGAGCAGTAGGAGACTGTATGAATCCGCACGCTTAGCCAACTGCACACTAATCCCTTGTCTGATATACCAGCTGCCAACATTGGTAACACTGGCTCATTTCAATGTGTAACATTCTGGCGAGTGGAAAATATTGTAAGAATGAATTTACTATGTTATAACTATGAATTTACAGTTATTATGCTCTTCTAGAAAATTCATCCAGCATAAAAATGAGTACAGATGCTATATCAAATGGGATAGGTGCATTTTAGGTTTAATTTTTCATCAGTTTGTGTAAGATTGCTATGACCATCTGTTCCATGTCTTCAAACTCAACAACTCTGTTCGTGAGTTTCATTACTGGAAGCTCACAGTTAATGTGACACTGGGACATTAGCTACAACTACAAAGATACCCATGCCACAGGGACTGAGGGGTCAGGGGTCACAGGCAAACATCTATCAACAAAGTACAGAGTCCTGAGGTAAAGTAATGGTCTCTTAGGAGATGGGCAGGGGGACCAAACTGGACTGAGATGTTTGTTTGGGAGCTACTCATAGAGTTACAGGGAAGCTCACACAACACTGAAGCACCTCATGAAAGGGTTCTTTGCTGGTGGAGCAGGTCAACAAATTTAACAGAGCAGCGCAAACGAGCTTGCTGCGTGTTGCAAGACACCCTCCTGTTCCTTCCACACATTTGTTCAATGTTGTGTAGTGCACAAGGTCAGATTACACTAACTGAAGTGGAACCGTTCTGTTCCTGAACTGCAACATTACTGAACTTTTATTACTTTTTACTTTTACGAGCTACTGACTGTACTTTGCAGATTTGTAGTAGTCTAACAGTCAACAGAAATGTGTGAATAAGGGAAACCAAAGACAATATATTTGGAGATATATATTGCCTTTTATTCTGCACTACTGTGAGATTAACAAAATAATGTAATCTGCATGTGACATACAAATTTAGCCAAGATCAGTTCCTAAAAACATAAAGATGTAACCTGTTCCAAATGATCTAAAATTTGAACGTGCTTTGATGACCACAGAACAGAGCGCACTTGAGTATAAAGATAAAAAACTTTGCACAACAAAAAACATGAAAACACCACAGGTCGTAGCCTTATTAAAACAGTAACATCCTCTAATGGAGACATTCATTACAGCCATAAAGCCTTGGTGATTTTGGCGCAATGCTCCAGCTGGAAAACTGAGGTAAACTACTCTCACAATGGAGGATCCTCCTATTGTTTGAAAAATGTTTTTGCACCAAAAAAAAAAGAGAAAAATCCTATGAGTCACCTCAGCTGACAGATGTACAAAGACATTTGTACTTAGAAACCATCCTAAAATAACTTAAATAATATGTACAGTTCATTGAACGCTACTCTACAAAATTAATGGGTAAAAATCCTTGACTGAATTTCATTATTTATGTAAGATGCAATTTGTTAAATCACTTCAAGACACTGGTATTTTCTAACCCTCATTCCTGTGATAAAAATTAAGACAGAAACCTGATAGCAAATAGATCAGGAACATTGCAGGATATGGCATTCATTTTATTTAATTAATTTCTTTTTCTACACACTGGCAAACATTGACAAAGGTTCCATGAACTGTAGCCTTGAGGTCATCCTAAGATAGTCTAAAAGGTTAAACTCATATTTTCAAAGGATTAATATTCTAGATTTCAAAAGCTTTCTCATATTACTTCATCTTTTTAATAGCTATGAAGCTTGGGGGGTTACTGCATATTTTAGACGAAGCAACACCTACAGATGTGGTATTGTAACAGTGTTCTATAATGTATGACTAAGTACAGTCACAGAGAGGCGACAAACGGGGTTTCTGCTCTCCAAACGTGGAGCTGCTAACCGCAGCCGCAATACACACATACATATCAAAGAGGCCAAAGTAGACCACAAAAAAAACTCAGGCAACAAGATATCTTCTGGCAAACGTCAACACTCAATCAGGGATTATTAAATTAAGTAATATAAGTACATTTAAAACAAGAAAATGTATATCATTTAACTCAGCTGTTGTTTTAAATATGACAACACTGTCCAACAGTTGTGACAAATTAAAACAAAAAGCTAGAACTTCCTATGTGCAATTAGTTAATATTAACATACATAATATCTTTAGAGGAGCGTCTATTTCAAACTACGTTTTCTGTTGTGAAAACTGAAATGAAACTACGTACTGATGTAGGTCACCTGGTCTCTCCAGCTACACGATCATATGGATGTACTTTGATGCTGGACGTGTCGTACTGCAGGAGTTCACCAACCTCGGGGCACAGCGAGCAGCAGCGGCGCTAACGAATGAATGAAACCTAACCCAACTCATCTCTTTCATTTCCAACTACCTCGTATTATTATATAGGTTGCTCGTGTCAGTTTACACATAGTGGCTAAGTGGGAAAAAATATTGCTTCATTTTCAATTTAACACCAACTTAACGTACTTTCTACCCAGACTTTTGTGATAAAAGTGTTCTGTAGCTACGCTAGCTATCAAGCTAACGATAGTTAACGTTACACAAGTTTGAGAGGCATCGAAGTGGCGATCAACTGCCTATTGAGATAACGAGGTAAACTACGTCAACTAGTTAACCTAAACATCCGAAATATATATACATATGGTTTGTGTATGAGAATGTCTTACCTTGTTCCGGTCATTTTCTCACATTGTACGGGCAAACGTTGAAAAAGAATAAGTTCACTAAGCGAGTTTTCTCCGTGTCGGACGTCCCGTACTTAGACCGTTGGGTTGAAGGAGAAGCTGCCCGCCTGTGGTCGCGAGGCGCGCGCTTGGGAGTCTCACGCGCTGCCTCTCATAGCCCCGCCCCGTTTGGCGCAAAATAAATGACATGCTATACATCAAACGACAACGTGCTAACACATGATTTTACTTTTGAAAGGGCCACGTTAAGGATAGTGTGAATAAACCATATTAGAGCCGATAACATAAAACTGGTCAGAACGTGAGAAAATAATTAAAACGTCACATCATTACCCCCATCTGCTGGTGAATTTTATAAAGTGTTGTTTATAAATTTAAATTCATTCGATGTCAGAAGGGAAAGATGAGTAGGCTGTGGGCTTTATTTACAAACTACTGAACTGGAGACTCTTACTCGGCTATCAAAATTTCAAAATAAAAAACAAAAATAAGAATTTGTTGATGATGGTCAGTGTATAGGACTATACTATATGTCATTTCAAATCAGGATATGCCAAACAGTTTAGAAGTAATATTACAAGGAGAATGCTACTTGTGCTTTCAGATCAGTTTAAAACTCTGTTAGACACCTCTTCATTTTGGATTTGATAAAAAGTCATTTCTATGTGCAGTCTTGTAGGAAAAAAATGACAATTGCACATTCAAATACACACTATCCATCAATCATTCAATCTCAATATACAGTAGCACCACAATAAAAAAAAAAGTCAATACACAGTTAGCAGAATTATACAGCTAGCAGACACCATTATACACAATGAGATTTGTGATATGAAATTAGCTCGAAGGTCCCGATAGTTCTGAGGGAGTTTGCAGGATTTGCAGGATTCAAAGGAGCTGAGCATCTTACTCCATATTTGACAAGAAATCCTTTCTGAGAATACCTGTACAACATCGTCCTATGGAGCTGAAACTGCGCATGCATGATAATAATAAGAAAAATGAGTTTACACAATACAGCTGCCTTTGTACGAAGATTCACCAGGTTTTTGATTCACCGGGAGTTATGGAAATCTGTGGGGTGGCACAGCTGGAGACAAAATAGCCTGTGGCATGAAGTGTCAGGATCCAACACACTTCCATTACGGACAAAACTATTTGCAAAATGTCACTCTGTGATGTATATTCCCCCACAAAAATGAGCAGTTTCCTGTAGATTAAGTGTCCAAAACTTCAAAAAGTAAAAAATCTTTTATCTATTCTAAAAGTTTGGGAACTAAGTGAGATCAGACAGATATAACCAATACAGAAAGAGTGAGGGGGAGAGAATGTGTGTGTTGCCACAGTAAAATGTCTCTTAATTTGTCTTCAAATTTTTTGTTGGAGTAGCAGTCAAGGTTGAAAGTGTGTAATATGTGCATAATAGTTCCAGAATCTCATTTTCTTTGCTTCTGTTTCTTCTTCATAGGCTGTGGGCATGGCCACATTTGCTTGTTTTTTCTTCATAGGCTGTGGGTGTGGCCACATTTGCTTGTTTCTTCTTCATAGGCTGTGGGCGTGGCCACATTTAGCCCACCCAGCCTTCCCAGATTTGACCCCTAAATATGTAGAGAAAAAAAAATATTTTAAACAATTTTAACAGTTAATTGTAATACAGGTGTTATTAAAACAATTTAGATGAAATAAATGTCTAATACATATGCTAGATATGCTAGATAAATAAATCATTTAAAAAGTGAGGGCAAAGAGAAAATCTGAGTTGTGGGACCAACCAATGTATTTTCTCTTGCATGTATGATATAGAATGTCATATATATCTAGAAGGAGGTCATGGAAAAAGCCAAATACCAAGTACACCCTCAGAGAGCATGCAGGTGGGTCATGTGACACAGAGATGCTGCCCAAGAAAAGGTGGGAAGCTGGCATAATTACACAGGACAGATGGGCTCTGGGATAACTCACATTGATTTGGAAGAGGGCTTCTTCACTTTTGGCCTCTTTCGGCGATGAAGGGGCCTAGAGCATGCAGAGTGGACACACACACACACGCACACACACACACACACACACACACACAAGCCCATCCCATGCAATCATACACAAGCAGAAATAAGTTAAATAAGCCCAAGCCATTATTGCTCATGGCATTCAGAGATCACACAATATCCTGGCCTCTAAAAGCCTGAGCTTTTAGGAAATGTTGGATGAAACCATACCTGTAATCATTAGAGAAGTTTCGTTCTTTGGCCCCTGTAGAAAACAAGGTATAAGTGTTCACAAAGGGTAAGGGATTATACCACTGACCATATGATTAGCCCTTGATCCAGTGTAGTTAAACCATGTGTCGGACTCCTGTGTGTGTGTGTGCCTCCGCTCGCATGTCAGACTCGTGCGTGACCTACCTGCCTCAGGACTGCACTGCTTTTGGCCTTTGCAGCTACGCAGCGTCATGAGCTGCTGGTGCATGCGGTTGAGTGCGTCGCGATCCAGGGTGCTGACTGAGTTTATGAGCTGCACACAAACACGAGAGCAGAAATGACGACTCCGTTCATGACATGGGTCCTTGTGGGGAGGGAGCGAACCGTGCTGTGTTTACCTGGTAAGGGTCCGTGTTGAGGTCAAAATATTCCAGGAATCCCGTAGCAAATTCACAAAACAGGAAGTTGTGCGTGTCATTGATAGTTCGCAGGCACCAGTAGGTGTTATTGTTGGCACTGGTGCAAGCACAGAATGGCCCCACTGCACATCAAAAAGAAAAAGGTCACAGCTGAAAATACATGTTGAATTGCACGATTAACTTATACATGACACATTTTTATGTTTTAATATTTTTAAACAAATAATTTTTAGGTCAGAGAGTGTGAATAGCAAACTAAATGAAAAAAATAGATTGCCGTTATAGTACTGCGTCTAATACCTGTGAGTCTGTAAATCTGTGAGTATGCGAGTCTGTGAGAGTATGACTGGAATCTCTGGTAGACAAAACACCAAAGTGCATGGCTTTTGACTGGCTTATCTCCCTATAATTTGAAGGTCTAGGTTGCAGTGCCTTACTTGTCCAGAAGGGGGCAGTGTGCCAGTGCTGGTTATCATGGGTGAAGCAGGTGAGGCCAGGCATGCTGCAGGTGTCGTTGTTACGGAGACGCTTGAGCAGCTTCCGTAGCTTTTTCCTGCGTTTCTGTTCCTTCATTAGCCACTGCTTCATATCTTTAGTCAATCTGCCAAAGTCAAGCGACACCGGAGGTGCAAGACCGCCAGGGTCTAGTCATACTGTGTTGTCTCTCCAACACATAATCCAGTTTCACATGTAATATTGGCTCACCTTACAGAATGGGCCTGCCCTGACTGTGGTCGGAAGAAGGCTTTGTTCTTGAACTGATAACTTAAACACAAATGAATATGTCTTGTCATAATACAAAAATGAAAATTCATAATAAATTTGCAGTTTTTCTCTGGGCACATTTTTTGGAGTTAGGTAAACTCCAATAATAATTGTGTTCATTAGAACATGACCTCTTGTAACTGGTTTCATTTGTCTGAAAGAAATCACACTGAAATCTCATAGAATGACATGGAGTGCATTCTGTGAAGTAAAACTTTATACTCACATATTGAGGGGGCATTCACATTCCTTTGGCCGCACCTTTATCAGGTGGCCTTTGACCTCTTTAAGGTTTTTTATTTTACTCTGCAGTGTCTCAATCTATTTACAAAGAAAGAACAAAGTCTGCATCACTGAATCTCCTCTTCATATAAATATATACTGAACAGTGTTCTCTGTGAACTGGTTCAATGATATAGAATCTAACCTCATGTTCAATGTGCAGTTTGTGATCTTTCCAGGCCTGTAGTGATTTGTACAGTCCACCATCACATTTCACTGTGTCATTCGTCAATATCGAACACCTAAAATGTTCACCATATTGAAACTGTGCATACACAAACCACACTAGTGCAACAATATAAAGTGTTCACTGTCAAAGTTTACGTTTCAGACGTGTTTAGACGTCTACCATCCCCAATAGCCCCACTGCCCTGTCTGCCTCAGATGCCTTGTCTTCCTCGTCTGGATTATCTGCTGCTGACCTGTAGGTGACTTTGAGAGCAGCAGGTAGGGTGACTCCAGTGTCTGTCGGTTCCATCCCACTGAACTCTTCGTGAACTCCATAAAGAGCCTGTTTCCTGCCCAGGGGCTGACTGCTGTTCTTGGGGGCGATGGCTCGGTAGCCCTGCTCCAGGTCCAGGGTGTAAACGTTGCCGTCCAGGTCAGATTGGAGCGAACGGGCCCAGCGATTCCGGGACATAGTATTCTTATTCTTTGGCTTCAGCTCTGAAGAGATCAGAACAGTGTGAAATATATGTGAATATACAGATCTTCATAATAATTATAATTAGTGCTGTCAATTCCAGGCGCCGCGATTAAAAGTCCTCACCAGGATTTTGCTCTGGCTTCCTGGATTGTGTTGATTCCACTAATTTTACCTGGATTGCTAATTAGAAAATCTAGCAAGCTTGAGCAAAATCCTGGGGAGGACTTTTAATCGCGGCACCTGGAATTGACAGCACTAATTATAATAGAAAGTATATATTACAAGAGTTCAATTACAAGAACACACACACACACACGCACACACATGTGTCTGAAAGATATATATATATTCCTGTAAATAAACAATTACATAAATCAACCACATGATGGCGACACTCTCTATGATATATTTGATAAATTACTGCGTACCCCAAATTACTTCTAGTTCAGGAGACCACGTATAGAGGAGATAGTTATGAATAATTCTAAACATGTGGTTTTAAAATAACTGTACACAGCATTTTTGAGCCATACTCCTTGTGGTGAGCAGCTTCTTCCTGTTGAAGGGTGCGGAAGCCTCACAGTCGCAGTGGTGAAGTGTTGATCCAGGCTGGTAAATCTGAGCATTACCAGCCATCAAGCCCTGAGCTCGCAGGGTATATAGGCCTGCCATTCCCTTACACTTAAACAGCCTCAGCATGCCTGAGGGGTCCTCCACACACTGCCATTTCTGAACACAGAGCGGGAGAGAGACAGAGTGTGAAGGGAGAATATGTGTGTGTGTGTGTGTGTGTGTGTGTGTGTGTGTGTGTGTGTGTGTGCGTGTGTGCGTGTGTGTGCGTGTGCGTGTGTGCGTGTGTGCGTGTGTGCGTGTGTGTGTGTGTGTGATTTTTTACCTGTCCTGGTTGCTCACAGGGTGTCTGATACTCTGCTTTCTGGCACAGGTCTCGCACACGCTGGTATTTTGGCAGAGAGTTCCCCCGTGTCTCCTCCTTCCCGTCCGACAGCTTATGCAGAGGCTTCCTATGGAGATACAGGGAAACCTCAACCCACAATAGACCACCAGACCACCAAGTACTACAACAGACCACCAAGCACTATCCTAAAACACCTGTGTGTCTGAAATCAGAGGCACCTGGCATGTCTTTGCTGGAGACATGACTAAGCCATTCCTGGATGTCTTGTTTTTGAGAGGTTGAGTGGTTCTGAGTTCAATTATAAGAGCATGGATAAATCTGGTGTGTAAATACTCACCCTCTCTCAACCAGGAAGGAATCTCTCCAAACCTTGCCCTTCTTGTTCAACTGAAACCTTCAAACATCCAGAGAGTTTGTAACCTATAACTGCAGCATGGTACAAATCTCTTGCATATATTGTATTGTGTATACAGCTCAGACACTTTGCTGAAGGACTGATGTAAAATCCTAATGTGCTGAGTGGTGTGTCTGTTCAGATGTACCTGTTGACTGGTCTGTCAGTTTCTAACAGCTTGAGAATGGACTTCCCATCCATGTCCAGTGGTATGTCCACCCCAGCCATATTCAGCAGAGTGGGAGCTAAATCAATGTTAAGAACTATGTTGGAGTTACTGCAAAAAGGAAAAATAATAGATCATCTTCATCAGTAAGATCATCTTCATCAGTACAGGTATGATATGTGAAAGAGTGACCGTGCTCACATTTTAAAAGGCATTTTACCACAGTTTGACATTAACTGTTGTAAAATGTCTTACTGTTGGCATTAACTGTAGACATAAAATGTTATTGACATTAATAACATAACATATGTGTCACTCACATGCTGCCCGCCTCCACGTTTGGGCCTCTTATGTAAAAAGGCACACGAATGTCAAACTCATATGGCATGGACTTGCCCTTAACAAGACCAAACTGACCAATGTGGTAGCCATGGTCAGACATGTAGATCAGGTAAGTGTTGTCTACTTCGCCCATTTCCACCAACATATTAAAGACCTTTGGGATAAAAAGAAAAACAACTCCATATCTAACAGAATCTCATGCACATGCTATGCCAGACTCCAAACTTCAACTAGAAAAGCAGAGCTCATGAACTTTATGTTGACTTGACAAAGCAGAGAAAAATGAAAAAAAGAGGCAGTATCTATTTTAATATTGATAACCCAATAATACTGTTAAACTGTGTTTAAAACTCTATAGTGTAGAATACTGTAGAAATCCTGAAATTGTGTTGTGTAAAATGTTGTTTAAGGTTACAATAAATGTAATTTGATGTGGGGTAGTTGAGGTATCTAGCTGTTTGGTAGCTGTTAAGTGCTAATTGGATAGTTGTAGTTGTAGAACATAGTTGTGGTTGAGGAGTATTTCACAGTTGGGATATTTTTGTTTGAATTTGGCTGTGGGAACTAATTTGGGTTGAGGGTAATTGGCTGTGGGTTGTTGATGCTGAGGGCTAGTTGTTGTGGCAGTTATGGTTAAGGGGCTATTTATATTTTGGGGTAGCTATTACAAGCAATTTAGCTTACGGCATAGTTATTGAGAAGCATTTCACTGTGTTTTAATTTGTGTTAAGGGGTAATTGATTGTGGGGTACTTAGGACCAGGGGTTATTTAGCTGTTGGGGTGAGGGCTATTTGAATCTTGGGTCATTAAGGTTGAGGGGTAATTTATTGTGGTATAGTTGACACTGAGGAGATATCTTGCTGTTGGGGTAGTTGTGGTTGAAGGTGGTAGTTGAGGAGGGGTATTGGGCTAAGGTAGTTTAGGCTACTCCAGAGTTTTAGCTGTTCATATCATTCTTATTGACAGACTGAAGGAGACAAGTGTCTCTATGAGTATTAATGTTAGTCTGATAACTAACATTAAAACATTAACGTTGTTGATGTTGAATCTTTCTACCAAGTTTGATGGCTGTAGTTTGAAAATTATGTCAGTTATAAAATCAACAGGTTCATATGGGAGGATGGAGGGATGCATGAAAGGATAGAAGGGGTAGATAAACAAGTGGCATCGATATAAAAATCATTTTGTTTCTCAGCTGTTGAGTCCTTTCACAAAGTTTTATTGCTATTGCTTGAGAATTAAGGGAGCTATGCAAATTATGGCATTCTATGGGAGAAAGGGGGATGAATGAAATGATTTAAAGGGTAGACAGATGAGTGTAGAATGAACTGTAGTTTGGTGGCTGGGTCTAGTCTTCAGTCAGTACAGCAAATGTAGTTTGCTGTTTAGATCCCTCTAAAAAACACATGCAACTCTTTCAGGTATAGGATGAAGATTGAAAATTTAGTCGTTCTAGCTTTAAAATTAGTGTTCTAATTTTTGCAAGGCAGTAGGTAATCTATCAGCTAATTGTCATGCACTTTATGACTTGATTTAGTATATAAGCAGGGTAGGAACATGCTATTGGATGCCCCAATAACAATCTGCAAGCATGCATGCACTGCAGCAGTTATTAGAGAGATTTCACACCTTTTCCACGCTGTCATCCACTGAGATCAGGGTCTGCAGTCTCCGCCTCTGCAGCATGTTGGTGAACTGCATGTGAACAGGCTTCATGGCACCTGTGTAACGCAGGATCCAGTGCTTGTCTGGGTTTGGGGCGTAATTGTAGCTTGGCGTGCTGGGTGAAGGGGATGTGGTGGCATGAGGAGTCATTTATCAATAAGTTACAAAAGCAGTCTTGAAAACCTGACGACATTTCCAAGAACGTTTCATGGGTTTGTGGCATAAAGATAACTGTGCGTAACATAAATTAAAAAAGCTACATTTGTGGGTGAATAGAGGAGGCATGGTGAATTGGTGTATTGTTGAATTGATGTATTGTGATGTGTCATACAATTTTGGATGAAAAATGGGGAACATTGTACTGGAGGTGAACAAATGTATTGTCACAGAACACCGTGTATCATGGCCAAATTTAAAATGGTAATTTGCATTGTAATGAGTCTGGCCACTGTCATGTTTTTACGTTTATGTTTGTGAAGGTACCTCTGAACCGATTTGAATAGTGCATCACCATACAGGACAGCTGCTACACTCAGATTATTATTAATCACACTAAATTCACAGTCTTATCAATAGAGTAATTTGACATCTATGTATGAGGTAAATTGTTTAAAAAAAAAACCCCAAAACATTAAATTCAGAACATGTGCTAGAATGTGCTAGAAAATCCTAGAAAACATAACACACACCCTCAGCATGGTAATAACCAGATGCAAAACAGTAAACAAAAGCCTTGCCTACCTGCTATTGGCCTTTGTAATTCTAATGAAGCAGTAATAGCATAGCCAAGAATGAGCAGAGCTACATTTGCTGTTATTATGCCAGATAGATCTCTAGGGGCTATTGTGTAAACTCTCATTTGCCAGAGGCATTAGAGGAGCTATTACAGTGAATGCATCATCATATTTCTCTGGAATATGAAAATCTTGGGATAAAGGCCAAAAGTGTTAATAAAGAATAAATTACACTTTATTATAAAACAATGAATCCTGCTACACCTCCATTACAGGGAACTTTATTCAGAATAACCAACTGAACATATGTGTTGTTTACTGCTGTTTCTACTTAGGATATTATATGGCCAAATATTTGCGAACATCTCTCTTTATAATTCAATTCACACCAATTGCTAACAGATGTATAAAATCAAACACTTATAGCCATACAGTCCGCATAGACAAACAGTGACTTTAAGACATCATCGACTTTGAATGTGGCGAATTCATAGAATAGCACCTATCAGGTTGTGAAGTTTCTGCTCTGCTGGCCCAGTCAACTGTAAGTGCTGTTATTCCGAAGTGGAGGCTGGGGGCATAAACAGTTGAGCTATGATTCGGTAAACCAAGCACCCTCAGAACAGGGCCACTACCTGCTACCTGCCTGCCAGCATCCACAGTGCCAACAGTACAGTTTAGGGGAGGAGGGATGACGGGCATTCAGAATTTCAGCTAAATACCTTTACTTTAGTGAAGGGTAATTTTACTGTTACAGCATTCATTACACACTCTACAGAAGAATACAGACTGCTACAGGCACAAAGGTAGGGCAAATCTACATAATTAAGGCTTGTGGTTTTGGAATTGGATATCCAACACACTCACATATGTGCATGTATGTGTATGTGCGTATGTTCAGGGACTGAGCTGTATGCTTACATATGCTGAGAGGCATTGGGGAAGGCTCTGCTATACTGGGGTGCTGCATCTTCTGGGCCATGAGGGGCCACATGACTCAACATCATCATCACAGGTCGATGGGGATACAGTCTCTTAGATGTTCGGAAAAAGTTGATGCTATCATTCGTGATAACGTCAGTGAGGTAGTCCTGCAGGCGAAGAATTTTGTCAATTGCTGATGTCCTGTGAAATAAGTGTGTAGAGTGTAAATGCGCAAATGTAATTTTGAAAATGCCCCCTTTATCATGTGCATGGATATTGTAAAAGGATCTGATTTCTTAATAAAATCTCATCACTCTGACAACAATAGCAGTCAGAGTAAAATGACAGACGAAAGACAGTCATGGCCTGGTGGTTAAGGAACTGGTCTTATGACCGGAGAGTCGTGGGTTCGATTCCCAGACCTGAAGTCATGACTAAGGTGTCCCTGAGCAAGGCCCTTATCCCTCAATTGCTCACTTGTATAAAAATGAGATAAAAATGTAAGTCGCTCTGGATAAGGGCGTCTGCCAAATGCCATAAAATGTAAACATAAGACTTTATAAACTTGACCTGGTGATCTCTTTGTAGGTAACAGGATGCATCATGCCTAACACCACTGCAAGCATGGTTGATAACAGAACCCTTTACCAGAAGACTTTACTTCAATAGTTTACTTAGTCTAAATATAAAAAGTATAAAGATAAAAATCTTGAAAAAATAACTGTTTTATCAGTGAGCAAAAGACCATTTCAAGAACACGTAACATTTAAAATGTAGAACATTTTTAGAGTATCAAGAGGATTGGACTTAGTGTAGAACCTTGGGGTACTCCATGCCATGTTTTTCACGGACGCCATTTCTACACAGAGAGTAGTTGTAGAAGCGGGAGTTCTTCACTAGTGCTACCCATTCTCTCCAGCCAGGGGGCACATACGAGCCATTGTACTCATTTAAATACTTCCCAAAGAAAGCTGAAACAAAAAAGTGATTATGTAAGAAATAATATGAAACACATACAGGTGAAACAGCTCATGCAGTATTTCAATAAAAGAAAATAAAAAGATTTGTGACTAACAAAGCAAGGACTAATTTAGGAAGCTTGCCACACTACTTTAGATGACTGAACACTAACCAGTCCTGTAGCCTGAATTGTTGAGGTGAACAGCAAAAGTGTGAGGTTCGTGGTGAGCCTGCCATGATGGAGATGAACAGTTCTCATTGTTGGTGTAGGTGTGGTGGTTGTGTACATATTTCCCAGTCAGAATGGAGGACCGCGACGGGCAGCACATAGGAGTGGTGGAAAAGGCATTGGAGAAGTGGGTACCTCCCTGCATCATTATACGTTTGGTTTTGTTCATGGCTAGCATGGAGCCTGAGAGAGAAAGAGAGGGAGAGAGGAGAGAGAAAACAAGAGAGTGAACATATCTCTTCTGAGTGTGGCCACGTTTAATTAATTCTTTTAATGCTTTTTCAAACTGTCCTGTGTAACAGATGCTTGACTATAAATATCACAGCAAAAGAGTGTGGTGATCAGAGCAGGACAAAAACCAGCAGCAAAAGGCCATTATGTCTCCACTTCAGTGATGAGAACACTTAAGGGCCTCACTGCAAGAAGCTAGCTTGCTTGGCTCACTCAACAAAGCAGTCCATCGGTTGACCAGAATCTGCATATATAGAGCCATTTTGCACACTTAGGCCAAATGAGGTTACTTGATGTTTAACCCGATCTCATACTGGTGTAGCTCACCAAGTTCTATGTCCTGGTCATCGGTGAGGAAGAGGATGATATTTGGGCGAGCATTGCGTCGGTCCCTCTGCAAACGAGGCCTTTGTCGTTGGCTAGAGAGGTACATGGATGCTTCGCAGAGGAAGAGGAACCCCAGGAGGAGGCAGAGGACGGCGGCCAGTCTCCACCCTGCCATGGCTCAACCCAGGTGGTGCCTCCACCCTCTAAACCTTTTTCCAGGACTCTCAGCTCTCTGTGAATCTGTCAACACCACAAAATGTCACCATTAACCCTGCTCAGAACAAAAGAAATGTTCCACTCTCTGTCCCTCTAATCAACATCAAGGACTCCAATGACTTAGAACTTTTTCCATGTAAATGACCTCATTAATGCTGTTAACGTTAATCAATCATTAATGATATATAAGAGTGCTGGTGTCTTGGCCCACATGTAACGATCAGCGTTCCTCCACACATGGCTGCCAGCCCAGAGCCTAATAGCAGTGGGCTGGTGGCCAAAGGACCTTGCTGAAGGGTGAACGATACAGGGCAAAAGTGACAGAATGAAAAGAGTGATATGAAAACAGACAGTGGGATGCTAATGGTTCAGAAATGAGCAGGGCAGGGTGTGTTTGACACAGAGTGCAAATTAGCAGTGGGCATTTAAGCATGTTTTTGATAATTGCTTAAACACACTTCAGTATTCATGACTTTCAGTATTGAGTATTCTTCAGTATTCATGATTATCAGTATTCATGATTCTCAGTATTCAGTATTCACAACTTTCCGTATTCAGTATTCTTCAGTATTCATGATTCTCAGTATTCAGTATTCTTTAGTATTCATGATTCTTTTTGTTTTTTGATTGTCATTCCAACATGAATAGCTAGCTTTCTTCTAGCTTTCTTCAAGCCAGTGTAACAGAACATTGGGTTAATACTACTACTACACCTACTACTACTACTGCTACTAATACTACTACTAATAATAATAATAATAATTTGGAACATGGAATTTATATGGCATGTTTCAAAATTCCAAATGTGCTAACAATTACAAATGTAAATACTTCGAATTAGTATCCGTGACATTCAGTGTGGTCAAAAAACCTGCTTCTTCCGTTTATTCCATTTAATATACATGGCGTCAGTTTTAATGCTGCTTTAAATTGTTCACTCTATGTAAAACATACAGTGATGGGCAATTACAGGATAATATTTGCAGATTATATACTGAGAGAACCACACAGCAATCGCCATGCAGTACCATTTACATTCAGAATCAGAATCAGGCTTAATTAGCCAAGTAGGTTGATGCACGTACAGTATTTGTCTTTGGTTACACAGCAGTTCACAATACACAGCAGGCAATGTACAGGACAGGATCTTACATAAATGAAACAATTTCTTGTTAAAATGAACTCTCCCCCAAACAGGATTCAAGAGGGAACTCAGAATAAGATACATGTGTGGCTGTTTGCACAAGGCACCTCCTCACCACACCTGCACATAAAGGGCTGCTTCATCAAACCAACACCTCACTCTCACCTTCTCAAATGGAGCTCCTGGAATTGTCTGTGTTCCTGTCTAGGCATAGAATACAGTTCATTTGGGTTTTTTCCCCTAAACTTCTGTCTGCTACTATTACTGAACTACTGAACTGCATCATCACTGCAGAGATCACTGTACTACTGCATCATCACTGCAGAGATCACTGTACTACTGCATCATCTCTGCAGAGATCACTGTACTACTGCATCATCACTGCAGAGATCACTGTACTACTGCATCATCACTGCAGAGATTACTGTACTACTGCATCATCACTGCAGAGATTACTGTACTACTGCATCATCACTGTTCAGTATCAAAACCCTCTGAAGTTTTTATCTTTTCATTACCCTTTTTTCTGTAACACACACACCAACTATCTTTTCTCACACACACCAACTCTTTCTTTCTTTCTTTCTTTCACACACACACACACACACACACACACACACACACACACACACACACACACACACACACACACACACACACACACACACAGCTGTATTCACTTCATGTTAATTCTTGC
The DNA here is from genome assembly GCF_052324685.1 of Brachyhypopomus gauderio. Lineage (NCBI taxonomy): Eukaryota > Metazoa > Chordata > Actinopteri > Gymnotiformes > Hypopomidae > Brachyhypopomus > Brachyhypopomus gauderio. Next base: position 24,300,374 of record NC_135211.1, on the reverse strand, counting down.
CCTCTCTGTATGTATTGTTCTCTTTTGGGGGGAATGGATGAGGTCTGACCTTGGGGTTCTCTGGCTGCTTTAAATTCTCCAGGCTGCCCTGCTCCTCCTCACTCCCCACCCCACCCCACCCACCTCCCCCACCCTCTCCCCCTCAACACCCCCCCACACACTCTCCACCCATTCCCCCTCACCCCACCCACCCTCACCAACTCCTCCAGCCACACCCTCCGCTGGCAACTGAAGAAAACAGCAACCACAGAAGAAGCCAATGAAAGAACCTCTAAGCAGTCCACAGTTCTATAGGTGAAGATGCACTGGAGACGTACTGCTTACGCAAAGAGTGCAAATGCTACCAATTAGGAAATTCCAAAGTCCATGGGAAAGGCATCATTAAGCTGCTTCTGCAATGATTCTTATAAAAGAAAGAATCCTCACAAAACTACAAGGGAGATTTCAGAAGGTTTTAGCAGAGTATGGTATACCTTGTTTATTTAGAGCATCACTCTGACAAGCACCAGTAGATTATTACATGAAAGGTTTAGGCAAAAACGCTGTGCTATATCGAATGTTTTTCAGATTCTATTCCTATTCTGTCTGCCAATTAGTGTTGAGTTCCTGATATCGACACTGTGTGCTGCTGTGTCAGCACTGAGTTTACTGACATACCGCTGAGACTGCCTAATGGACAACAGGAATGTTGGTTTCCAAATCCCTAATCTGATGAACAAATAATAATAATAAATAAAATTTAATTAATTCATATTATTAAAAAGATGAAAACATTTACATAGACAAGGCTTAAAAGTGATTTAGAAAAGAATGATAAATCTTATCTCTATAAAACCTACGTAAGTGTTTAAATTTTTCATGTATACAGACAAATAACATAACTGCTCTAAATCCACCTCTGAAGAGCAAAAAACTGTTGGGTGTACAAATCAGTGAAGGAGTATGAATAAAGAATTACAAGTAGAGCGAAGTATTTCATAAAGGAAGTGAAGTATGAAAAGTAAACTCTGATTCACATGTAAGATGTACCTCAAGGGAAGAAGGCAGAGAATATAAAGAGAATATCTGAGGAAGACTATTATCAGACTATTATTACATCATAAAGACTGATCATTAAATAAATATATATTTGACTAATGTTCTAGGTTGAATGTAAAGAGTATATTTAAGAAAAAGCTAATTTTTTTGTTTCTCTGTGCCTTTCTCATTATTCATCACCTTGATTCATAATGCATAAGAAAAGAGACCACAAGCATATCTCCATCTAGTTCTAAAGTAAGAACACACACACACACACACACACACACACACACACACACACGTGGACACAAGCGTGCACACACACACACAAAGCTTAATATAAAAAGTGTTTAATGCACTAGATAAAGCTGCCTTGTGTAGTGGGTCTGAGCGGGTGCCTGTGTGCCTGTTCCTCCTGTACCACCATTCTTCCAGTCCTCCAGTGGTAACAGGGCTTGGCACAGCCTGGAGAATGAGTGTCCTCTCCATGATTCCGTATGCAAACTCACCAAAGTCTCCTTGAATTTACCAACAAAGGTCGGTATTCAGATGCAAATAGTGCCATGACAAGCCTCTTTCAGGGAAGAGGCAGCAGCCTTTCTCTGGCAGGCACTTGATTTTGGGGGGTGGGGTAGGGGGAGGAGTGGGGTGGATTCTTGGAATGAATACTGTACATCACCAAGTTTATGGCTGATTTGGTCAACCAAGGCGCCCCAAACACACACACACATCCCTAACATTATTGAGTGGAACTTATATGCTGTGGCATGTCTGACAGCTGACTAGAGAGTATTCATAATTGTAATGTCAGTAGTAGAAAAGAAGAATTCTTCTTAGGTAAATATTGAAAAGACAATTAGCACAAGCAAGAGGCTGAACCACAAGGACACATGAATAAACTCCAGCGAAGCAATGACGCCTCAGCTCTGCTGAAACATCAAAACCCCAGATCACTGCAGTAAGCACCACTCTAAGCTGAACTCCTACACAGCTATAAATAATCAGCTGTCCTAAATCATTTGTATAAAATGAACAACTGAGAAAACGTCTGGAGGTCTACTCTAAGAATTTAAGCATGTACTTTACACTAATTTCCCATGGTTCCCTGTTATCGTGATTGTTAGTATTGTTGGATTTAGTTGACCCTAGAACGAGGACTCTAGAAACACAACAGAAAATAATTGAGCTTTTTTCAGGCTTTTTAGAAGAGAAGGCGAACCGAAGCTTCTTCCGAGAGCAGTACAAGCAAGTCTGATAACGATGCAGCAGACAGATTGCTAGCTGTGGGTATTCTTTCATCTTTTTTAGTCATCTGTCTGTGAACTGTTTATGTTAACTAGAAGCTTGGATTGGTCTTGCAGGCGCAGTCGCATGGCCTTGCGAGAGTTAGGCACCGATGCTCTTCAACTGTCCTTATCAGATTGCTAAATGAGGGGTGCTGTCGTTAGCTTGCCAACTTTTACTGTACATTTCTCTGGACTACAGCTATTTAATCTAACTTTTTAAAACAAGCTAGATAGCTAACTCTATAATAATATTGTTGGTATATTATAGCTTATTATTAAGCATGTTCATGCCTTTTGGCTAGTCTTTGAAATGCACATAGTAAAACTGGTAAGGTAAAAAAAAAACCTGAAGAGATCTCCCTGGAGGGTCCGTCAGAATCTCGATATCCATTAACTGTATATGGGTGGGTGACATGATGCCTGATTTTTACCGTAATCAAATAAAAATATTTATTTACAATTAATTTTCCCCCAAAAAGTAATCAATAATAATAATAATAATAATAACAATAATAATACAAAATGTGTTCTGTTTTGGTTTTTATTGTAAGCTACACATGTGGTGGCGTAACTGTAATATAAATGTATAAAAGTATGAAATATAAACATCTAAAAAATCAACCAGTAACATCTGGAACTGTTTATAAATACTTTTGGCATTATTGCATAAATCATTACTTTACCAAAACATGGCTTTAAATTGCACAAGGCTCCTACAACAATAATTACAGTAAATTAAGTTTTGTAATGAAAATGATGTCCTGCAGGTGACATGAATTGGCAGGTTTTTAAAATAGGCAGTTTGATGGACAACTTTAGGGGTCCTTTATATATATGGTCTCTGATCTAGAACCAGAAAGTCCCTCCGATATTTTGCTTTGGTGTAAACTCTGGATGTTAATAAATCTTTTATTAATTTATCATATTTATATCATTTCTGTCAAATGATTAATGTGTCCATTTTTGTTTGTCATGTGGTTCTACTTTAAAACTTACACACAAAGTTAAAACAAGGTTAAAAAATATTCATGAATATTCATTCAGTTAGCAAAATACTTTAATAGATAGATTAGTTTTGTATGGAAAGGATTCAACATGGACACAATGAAGTAAATGTTCTGTGGTGTGACATGGTGACATCACTTCATATGAAAATTAAATGGCTTTCATGAAGATTCAGTTAATCAAATCCTCATGTGATTTTTAAAAACACTACATAATTTAACTATAAAAAGAGCATTTCCATGAGCCTGTTATTGTTTTATAAGATTGAGTGAGTGATAAAAAGGCTACAAATAAAGAATGGAATTGAAAAACTGGTACAAATAATGTACATATGCAAAGTATTAATTATAGATTGCATAAAGGGAACCTTACATAGTGAACACAACTGATCTATCCTTAAAATTGTTATTATGCATTTTTTATTTATTTTATCACATTGTGACGCCACACTGCAGGACACTGTATGTCCAGGGCTATGATAAAAGCTTATAAAATGTAGGGAAAGGCAGAAAAAATGTATTGTTGAACTTTAGAACTTCAGAACAGTTTGAACATTAGCATTTCATAAATGTATTGTAAAATTGAGTGAAAATTTTGTGTAAAAGTTTAAAATGTAAAAAATTGTTGTAGTTTGTTTTTTAAAATTCTGTGTACTACAGTACCATTTTTTTGTATTATGGTACTGTTTTTCTGTAAATATTGTGAACTACCTATGAGATTTAACATTCAGAATCATGATGCTCATGCACTCTTTACCAAGAGTCCATGCCAGTTTACGAAGAATTGACCAATAATCCGCCAAACTCAAAAAATATATAATAGCTATAAGTGAAGCAAAAGAATGTGTTATTGTTATATTCACTTGTATTCACATACACATCCGTATCAGCATGAGCAGCTCTCTATGAAATATGAGGCTGCTTTAATTTTCCACTTCATTAATTTTGCACTGTGTTTGATTTCGTGATGAATTACGACCATTACTGCTTTACTCCATGTAAAGTAAGGTCATTCCGTCACACTTGCTATATTATACAAATGCTGCACCAAAAATGGTTTTAGCCAGTGGTGTGGTCATAATAAATGATAAAGCCAATGACCGAATGTAAATAAATGTAAATGAAAAAGTTTTTCACAGAAACAAGGAAAAAAATGTTAAATGCTAAGCATCTTAAAATATCTACAGAAAACATAAAATAAAACCATTATAATTCTTGCTGGAAGAACAGTGGGATGGATGGAACAAGTCTGAAGTTGAACAGAGTTGATTCTCAAAGTTTTGTCTTCATGGAACCAGCTACCAGTGACATTTCCTTGCTCACTGTACATTTTTACTATGTCTGTGCCCTAAACAATGAAGCTAATGCTCCAACCCTCTGTACCCTAAACCTTCCAGTCAACAGTCCTGAGGTGTATGTGTATGTAGTGTGGTGGTCTTCATCCCTGTGGGAGCCCAAACAAAGTGAAAACTTGTGGGGTTGGGGGCGGGGAGAAGCTACATCACTTTAGCCCCCTCCATTCTGAGCTTTGGCCCTCCTGAGTCTGACAGGGCAGAGAGGTTTGCGTACAAACGATCAACAGTAGTGGGATTGTGCCTCCAAAGGCTTCAAACAGACCCTGGATGTCTGGCTCTTGAAAAAAGGAACCAGAGGAGAAAACAGTAATTGTTTCTGGTAAATGGTTATCTGTTTCAATCTCAATGCTTCCCTTCTGGTAGAGGGGTAAATCCTGGCTAATCCTAGAGCAGAAAGAGAGAGAGAGAGAGAGAGAGAGAGAGAGAGAGATAGAGAGAAACTGAGAGAAATAGAGAGGGGGGGAGCTACTTCACTTTGATATTCCATTACAGCAATGGGAGTGGGCTGCATTACTGAACCATGATAGTAAAGTGAGTGAATGAGAGCAGAGCAGCATGAGTGGTTTCCAAAGGACAACGTTTCCTTTAATCAAACAGAACAAACGAAACCTCAACACATGTAGGACATATGGGAAGCAAAAAAACATTCATTGGTTCCAGCTATCAGACAATACAATGTTGAAAGAGAAATAAGATTATCAGTTGTTTACCTAAACCTAAAATCTACAGATATTGGACACCAATCATCCTTGATTCTACAGACACAAGCTTACAATGGGTAAGAGGTCTTAATTTGTTTAAACCAGCATATTAGGACGAGTCCTCCTCACCAATCTGTTTCAGTGACGCCACAGGCTCCCATTTTATATTGTAATTTGTTTTGTTTTAATTACAACTAATTTCTTGTGTCAACAGCAAATTACTTGGGGGAGAGGGGAATTATAATGGCCTTGACTTAATGATGATTACTGACAATATTGCTTTTTCATTTCAGCAAACAACCTAAGTGGTGAATCCATTAAAGGAGTCACAAATAAATCAATATGCTATAACTGCTACTGTAGAATACACCACAAGGTTGGACATCCACCTCAGACAGCACCTGGTGACCCCTCCACCCTCCCCGCTCCAACCCCAAGCTTTAAGGCTTCATGACATAGGTCCATTGGTTTTAATGAAAGCATTCTGATCACCTTCAGTTATTGTGAAGAGCTTTACCATGAGGAAACACTTGTAGCTTGAAGCAGCATCTAATTAACACATCTAAAGCCTTGGATCCTGACATGGTGCTACATGTGAAGCTATGAAGTAAATCCAGTGTTGGTGCCTGTCCATCATGGTCATAGTGGGATATTCTAATCATCTTTGGGTTTTGCCTCTGGGCCTGGGGACCCTTCACTGTCTCCCTTTGCTGACTTTCTTTATCGTAATCCTCCATCCCTTTCTCTCTCTTTGTGTTTAGATTAGCAGGCTTAGTAATACTCTCCTCCACCCACACCGCCCAAATCCATATGGAGAACACCCTTCCTTGCCAAAAATACACAAGGGTTTTAAGTCCGCAAGGGTAAGATGGGAACTTGAAAGAGGGAATTAGACAAGGTTCCACAGCCAGATTACTGATCTGTATTTCAAAAAAGGATCTCCACTAAAAGTGTGGTGATTGCCTAAAGGAAACATACTGTAATTCTTTAAAATCTACTTAAGATACTTAAACACGTAAAACACTCAAATGTATATAGAAAGTTGTGTACTTAAAAGCAGACTTCTCTTCTTCCATTTTGGGAGGGTGTAATGAGAGAATATTCTCACCTTTCTATCTATCTATCTATCTATCTATCTATCTATCTATCTATCTATCTATCTATCTATCTATCTATCTATCTATCTATCTATCTATCTATCTATCCCTCTCTTTATTCTGCTCTTTGGTACTGGACTATTGATATTGTATAACATTGCAGAAGGCTTGCAGGTTTTTTAATGAAACCCCAGATTAATAATATATTACTGGATCCATCCCCTGGACATTTCTTATTGGTATCATTTGTTCTCCCTGCAGAGACTTAATGTGCAATCTATACCAGTCACCAGTCTCTCTCTCTCTCTCTCTCTCTCTCTCTCTCTCTCTCTCTCTCTCTCTCTCTCTCTCTCTCTCTCTCTCTCTCTCGCTCTCTCTTTCTCTCTCTCTCTCTCTCTCCCTTTCTTTCACACACACACACACACACACACACACACACACACACACACACACACACACACACACACACAGCACATTGGTACTGTGCACATTCACTCTATATTTAATCTCCACAGTTTTTTATCTAAATCTAACAATTTTTTCAAATGATGATTTTCTATTTATTGATCAATTAACCTGAAGGATCAAACAGTATTTAGGAAGAGAGGACTAACAACAAGGTGGAACTAGAGCTATTACACGAGGTCTCATTTTCAAAGTCGCCTATCATCGCTTTGTCTTTGATACAAAATATCTCAATACCTTAGACATAAATTAAGGAGAAATTATAGTGAGATCATAGAATTAGACTAAGAATAGAATTCTATTCTGTGCCTGAATAGAATAGAATTTCTGTGCCAATAATTTACAAGCTGAGGTCATGCAGATGGAGGCAAAGCTATGTGTGGTTTGACAGATTGCCTTTGTTATGTCCCTTCATGCCGTTTCCTCTGGGGCTTTATATACGTATAATCACTTTATGGTCACTGATTCACAGTGGGTACTAATTTCCCCTGTAAGCCATCAGCCATTAGAATGGCTCACATAAAAGCCCTTCTGTTACTGACTGGTGTCAGGGCTTTAACCCTATAACTAGACTGGCTCTGCTACAATCCCCTGTCTAAAGGGAAGTAATCATTTATTAATTAGATAAAATTCCTGAGTAACTGACAATCATCCTTTCCACAATTACCCATGTTTTTATCTTTTGACTTTCTTTGGCTACAAACCATGAATAAATTCATGAGCAACGTGACACAGGTGGATGTCAGCTGTAAATGGGAACTGTATTAGGTGGCATCTGCTACAGGCAGTTATGAGAGGCAGCACATCACTGTTCTGAAGGTCCTAACATCTAATAAGCAGCCAAGGCAGACCAAGCTGCCATAAAACAGGCTATGAATCTCCACAGTGAATGGGAACACACACACACCAGCTCCAGCTCTGATACAGGCATGGGGGTTAGGAACACAGATTTTATAGCCAAGGTCACTCAATTAATGACCCTTGAATTTCACAGTCTGTTCACAGGCAGTCTGGAATGAACCGGTGTGCTTCTACAAGGTGATAAGCTGACTTTCAGTGGACATCGGCTTGCCATTATCACAAACTTCCGTGAATTCCAAGAGAAATGCAACCTTGCCCATCCCAAAATGTCCCCCAAACGCTGAGCCCAAGCTAATTACAAAGCCACGGGGAGCCATGGAGCATCTGAGAGTGAAGCCATCCTGCTCATTTTCAGCCATTTCATCCATCTTAATGGGTGTTAAAGCCTCATTTAAACCTATTAGAGCAATTACTAAAGCAATGGGAGAATTTCGGAAAAGCTCATAGAGGGAGCTTACTGTAATAGTCAGGATGTGTTTTGACTCTTTATAAAAAAAAATGCATCCAGTGAGAGTAAAGCTTAAAGTGTTTAGGACTCACAAGCAGCACTGTGTGACAGAGGTTCATACAGACAGCATTCACAATCCATACTGTTTTGCCAGTGCTGGACCCCCTGGTGTGTGGGCAATCTTGGCAGAGTGTTTGAGTGGGGGATGGGGGGCCTTAATAAATGGGCATAGTGCCCGTTGTTGACAAAGCCCAGTATCTCCTGCTGTCAGCTTGCTTTGTGTGCAGTGAGTGGAAAGAATCAATTAAACCAGCTCACAACAGTCCATTTTAATATCTAACTTCTAATTAATTGGCTGGGGGATATCCCCAGCATGGGAAGATGAGTGGGAGTTCTGCTAAATTCAACTCAGAATCTGAAACTTGCAGCTGAAAGATTGGATGCCGTTTAAGATGGCTCAACTATTTACAACAAAAGACGATACCATGTTTTTTTAAAAAAAGTTCTATAAGTTTCTTCTTAAGACAACAATCAAACTTGTAGTCATGAACCATTTTTATATCTGATACATTTGACTGCATTTGAACTTTAATTTTGAAGTTTTTCTCCACTGTCTGGCAGGTTCACCTGATTTGGCCAAAGGCAAATAAACAGTTGGAGCAGAAAAGGAAAGGAGTTGTGTTCTATTCACACTTCTTTGAAGTCGAGATCATAAACACGCATACAACACTCCTAGCATTCGGTTTGTGTGTTAAACACAAAAGATCTAAACATCATATTCAATAACATACTGAAAAATCTTTTATAAGTCGTCCTCAGGGGGGAACACCACAGGTTAATGAACTTGCTATTGTGAAGCAGTTATATTAGTATGCTGCTAAATAGAACTGTGAGTGGGAGTCAAGAGCTGATATGTTGTCTGAAAGACGTCTCTTTCCTGACACAGCCAGCCCTCCTCCGCATGACTGACATATCAGCATACATGAACCCACAGGAGCTCCGGCTGTGGTCAGAAAAGATTCACACTCACCACATTGTGGGTTTCGATTACTGAGCCGTCGTCTCAATAGAAGCAAGAGCAAAGATTATGCGGACTGTATATTTCCACTGTGTTTATAACAGCGGGAGGTATTCTGGGACACAGTTCTATTTCTGCTCTTAAAGTTGTGCGCTCTAGCCATACATGAATCTCAGTCATGCATTCTCCATGTACCAATTAATGTGAATGTTACTGTCAAATTGACAAGTAATAACTGTAAACACACATGGACAAGCACACACACACACACACATGAGAAACTACTTTAACTCACTATCTGGTGCTAAACCAGGGCTCTCAAAATGTGTTCTTATTCAGTCGAGCATCATTATCTACAAAAAACACAAACACTATTTATTTTCAGCAGCGTTGCTTCACACTACGGTTATTTCATTAAGAGGAAAGAGGCCATATTGCACATATCAAATCAAAATGGTACCCCCAAGCCTCTGGTTAAACTTGGATGAACCTAAATAAATATAACATCTGCTCCCAAGAAGGACATGAATCAGATACAATCAACCTCCTTCGTTCCTCTTTTTTTTTTACGTAATCAGTCCTCTATAATGGCTATGGCCAACAGATGCTATTCGGGATTGTGTCGGGTTCTTTCCCATATGTCATTCATTCTTAGGAGTCGTCTGTGACAGCTGTCACTGACAGTTATGCATCCACCCTCACAGATGTCATCAAGGGTTTTACAATAACTGTAATGATGACAGTACAACAGGCTTCTGCCCACCACTGTTTGCGGTGTCTGTCTGAGGGGTGTGTGCCACGAGGCATCTCAGTGCACCATTCATTTGTTTTTACTGAAGATGCCAAGCTGCTGAAAGAATTATGTACTCATATGACAGTAAAAATGGCTCATTACTAAGAAGAAAGTAATAGTGGAGTATGTAATTTCAAGATTTCAAGAATAATCATGGTTCATGTTTTCTCAAATGTTACACTATTGTTTATCATTACTGCTGCTGTGAATATCAGATCAGTTCCATCTTTGTTTTTAAGGCAAGATACAATTTATTCTTTATGACTGCCTTTTCTTAACAGCTCAAATCAGCTATGACACAAATGATTGGGAATGATTCAGCCCTCGTGGAATCAAAGAAACATGGGGGGCTAAGTTTCTTTGATTCCACCAGGGCTGAATCATTCCCAATCGATTCCACAAACCTCTCAGATATCTAATACGTTCCCACAGGTAGTCTCTGAAGGCTGCTACATGCCTGCTGCTCTTGGTTGATGTTTATAAAGACATTTTGCTTTTCTCAAGTCTTGCTAGATGCGTGAAATTAGTTTATTTAATTTAGCTACTTTATATAGTACAGAACATGAGAAAATGGAATGGTATAATGAAATATTTGTTTTTGTCTTTGATTGCCATATATTTGAAAGTAGGAAAGCAATTTTGGTTTAATATGATGCAAAGAATTTAGAGACGCCCTAAACTCCATGCGTGGCTGAAAGTGTCATCACTGTCCACCCTGAACTGAAGACGTTCATCTCCAGCTGAACAAAGCACCAGCTCTGTAAACTAGTTAACCAACTGGCCTTAGTTACTGTAGAAAGTCCAGTGTCAGAGATACTTTATAAAACTTATTAAATATCCACAAGTCTGGAAGCAAAATCACAGGATGGAGCTCATTAAAGCTCTATGAGGCCTTAGGGAGTGATTGAGTAATGATCAGTGATTAAAAAATTGTGGCAACTCATTTTCTTTGTATTTGTTAGATTATGCTCTAATTTTAGTATTAATTAGACACTTACTATTGCTTCAAGAAGGGAAAGTGATAATGTTATATGAAGCAAGGAACCGATTCCTGCGGTGAAGGTTTGTAGGCAGTCATTACATTGTAATGCTTGTGGGAAACATGACAGTTGCATTGTGGGAAGGCTCTGAGTGATGGATGAGGGTATCTGTGATGGCTGACGTAGCATCTAAAGCAGGGAACGGCCCAAGTGCCAGAGGCTTTAATATCCGTAGAATCATAATCTTTATTGCCATTGGTACTTATCAGCCCTTCTGACATTTCTCACAAATGTTCACACTGACTATGCCCGAGATTAGAAAGAGTGTTTTATGATCTGAGGTTTGTGCTCACTGCACACTGGAGGTGAACTGTGGGACAGCTGCTCTGCAGTAATCTGGATACCGTATCAGTGCGTTCACATCACATTCACATTGTGTCCGGGCTAAATGGGCCTGGCAGCACACGGTCATGCTTTGTGTTCTAATTAGCCCAAACCTGATTCATATATTTCACATCGCAAACAGATTGGGAACTGGTTATCAAGACATATTGATGCGGTAGAGAAAACTGGCAAAGCAAACACACATGCAAGGACTGGCAGACAGAGTGAGCGAGAGAGAGATAGATAGAGGGAGAGAGAGAGAGAGCAGTCAAATGAATAAATGAATAGTTTCTAAATGGAGATACACTGTCGTGTTAAATTTTCATGACAGCTTACCATAGACAGCCAAACACACGCACAGTGTCAGCCCTTAGCCTAACGCACCTGCTCTAATACTGATGCCACACTTCAGCCCCTGCTGCACAAAACTTTGCCACCATCCGCATTTCCGAGCGGATTTCACTGTTCGCTGCTCTTCTCTTCACTGACTTCCTCAAGCGCTTCAAGGCGTCAGTGTTGAACAAGGACAGCTCCTTTTGTATTTACCACGTTGTGTACGGTGCGACGTATCACGTTAGGCAGACTGGTCATGAGATGTCTGTAAATCTAATTATTGGTAATGAAGCTAAGTACGAAAGGTCTTCAGCTAAGTATTCTTAGCATGCCACACCCAGTTGCACGCTGCCACAGGCAGAGATTTCACCTTGAGGACTGGTACACTGTGACTGATATCTGCTCTCTGTCAGGACAGTCTCCAGTGATACGCTGCCCTGCTTAGGGCACCAAGCAACCATATACTCTTCCTCTTAACACATGACAAGATGCAGACCCTCTGTTTCCATACGGAATACTGTAAGCTCACACAGCCTGTGTGCAAAGAAAGCCAATCTGAGTAAGATTCAATGCTACTGCATGTAGACCCATTTTTACCCTGACTGCACGCACATCTGTATAGCAAATCTATTTGCAGCTTCTAGCCTACATAATGTATAACATGACAAGGGCAGGCACAAGTCCTGTGAGGTCCCTCCCCTATTCCCACATGTAGACTTCTAGAGGAACCCCAAATAGCACCCACTCAGAAATCAGGGAATTGAGATCAAATCCTGATTTTTTTTTTTCTGTCAGGGAGAAATCCCACGTGAGCGAACATGCTACAGTTCACTCAGTTTTGCAGTTTGAGCTGAACTACTTTAGTAAATCTTTGAAAGGTTGTTGGAAAATGTTAAAAGTTCCCTAAGCGAAAAAGGACTATGATGTATGTTTGTGCGGGATGTGTTTGTGATAGCATGCAAAGGCAAATAAGCAGGAAACTGGAGTGGAAATGTAAGACATATAGGAACATTAGAAATAGAGAGAAATAGAGAGAAAGAGAGAGAGAGAGAGAGAGAATGTTGTAATTATAAAAGACTGAATTATGTTGATATCAAACCTTTATGTGTAGGTGTGTGTGTCTCCAGCAGTGTTAAATGAAGTCTCACACAAACCTGTCTGATCTATAGTGTGATGAGTTTTTGAGTCCTGGTGGTTCTTTGCATTTTATTGTGACTTGAGGGCCACAGAGGTGGGGACCTGGGTGTCCTGCCCACACACCCACAGGGAGAAGGCAGTGCTGCTCAGAGCAGGAGTGCAGACTAAATAGTTAATGAGAGAGGTATGGTTGTCTTACCCCCAGCCACCTCGGTCATTACACACAACGATCACAAGAAAGTGTGCTGAATATTTCATCCTGCGGGACACCAGCCTTGACTGAGGATTCTCTGGGAGTGACCGACGTGACCCTCAGGATGGGGGCTGATGGGAGTCTGACTCATTCACTGCTCTGAGCCTCTGAGGCTGGCGATGAAATAAACTCACCTGTCCAAAACCACCAATCTGATGCAACTCTCTGAAACCAGCTACATATAAAACCAGGAGCAAAAAGAATTCTATCCAGACCCATGAATAGAATGGAAATGTATCATACTGAACAGTCTGAAGGTAATAGAAAACACTTAAATAAAGTAATCAAAAACACAACAGAAAATGCAGAACACAAAGTTATATGGCAAGCACCTACGCCATCTAAACCTTTAACCTGAACAACAGCTCCTCAGAAAAAGGAATACAGCAGAAAACCTCCATTAAACAGCAAACTGCTACTTTGTTAAGCTGATACATATTACAGTTCAAAAAGCTTGAAGACTTTGTCACAGGAGTCGACATAGTGAGATGTCTCGGATAAAGCTGTCATGAGAAGTTAACTGCCCGGAACCGACGGCCGAATGACAGCGTAACATCACTTTATATCCATCCTTTCTGACTTGCTACACTACACAGCCTCTTGTTTGCATCACAGAAAGAATCGGTGTTCTGCATGGCGGGCTGGAACACATAGAGCTGGAGTGTGTAATGTGGGGTGAAAGAAATTACCTCATATCATTCTCCTGAAACCTGATGAAGGTCTTTCCTCATGTGCTGCAGAGGGTGGGGAGGGACTCAGGTGGGCTGGTCGGTAGTCACCTGTTTGGTCCAGTCTGCCTCGCTCCACGGCTGCTCCCTGCTAGCTGTGTGAGAGGGATACTCAAGCAGCCCACTGATATAGACACACCAAGAAGAAAAAAGATGGGAGGCGTGGTTGCACAGCGGATAAATAAAGCAGAGAGAGGGAGAGAAGGAGAGGGGGGGGGAGAAGTCCCTCAATCTACAATTCAATTTCTCCCACTCCTACTTTGAGTTCTCTCCCCTCACTCTCTCTCTCTCTTTCTCTCTCTCTCTCTCTCTCTCTCTCTCACAAACACACACTTTCTCCCACTCATTCACCTTATACCAGTTACACTTATTTTCTCATGCATATTAACGTAGCATTAACATTTCCTCACTTAACCTATCTCTCTCCTCTCCCTCTGTCATAGACATCTCCCCCACAAATGCACGCACGCACAGACACACACCCCCGCGCACACTGAGACAGACTCAGTCTCTATCACTCTCCCTTTCTTCTTTACCCCTTCACTTCTTCTCTCTTTCCCCCAATGCTTTCTAAACGCTCTGTGGTCGTTTCATGCAGTCGCAGTGTGACTGAATCAGGCCAGTCGCGGCCATCTGTCCGAGACTCTCTGCTTCACCCTATTCAGGTTCTTCTAAAGCGGCCGATCAGGCAGAGATGAGAGAAAGAAAGGGGCGGAGACGAGGGATCAATCTTGGAGGAGTAGGGTGGGGCATCCCAAGAGCACAGAGGCCATGATTATGGTTCTGGCACCTACTGCCACCCCCGGGGGTGCTGAGGGCTGTTAACAGGGGCCATGACAAGCTACAAAGTCAAAAAAACTCAAAGAAATACAGAAAAAGCCCTTACAAATTGGGCAAGCAGCCACGCACTCACATAGCCCTACACATATGGCAGACGCACACAGCATACACAACCATGTGTAAATCAGCCTCTTGTCTAAAACCAAGGGAGAATCATTTCCACCAAACAAACGAGACAGAAAAAAACGAATAATGCTGAATAATGAGTTGGCATGTTGATCAAACTTTTAGAAGTCTGAATCACTTTCATACAAAATGAAAGAATGAGGGAGTTACACAGTCACAATTAACTGTAGCTGTGCAGTGTTGTTCCCCTCAGACCGAACCCTCACACGTTCAGACCCGTTCCCACTCCTTCAGCAGTCGGTGAGTAAATATTTTGTTCGTCTGAATGACATGTCACTAAACAAGGATGCAACAACAGAAAGACTGCAATTACACAGCTCCAAAAACACAGAGCACTCCAGAGACCCGCCACCCAGATGGACCGTGCAGACCTCCACATGCTCCCCTGCAGCCAGACCTCTGCATTCCACCCACAGCACAGGCAGCACCTGCAGTTCCCGGCTGCTGGCAGTCATCTCTCATACTGAAGATGCAAGTGTCACTTCTACAGTTCCTTGCAGAACAGTATGGAGAACCATATATACAATATGTCCCTCGCTGCCTGCACAGACCCGCTGTGATGAATGCTGCTGTTGATTCCCTCCTGCAGGTTATTTATTAGAACCAGAGGCACGTGCTCAGAAGGAAAGGACAGCCAATCTCTAAAATGCCCACACTGCTGTGTATGTAGACCTGCAGTGAAAACAACACATTTAAACAGCATATAAAATACAAACATACAGACAGCCCTAAACATACATACAATCTTATGAGAGATACTGAGATCCATAATTATGCATACAAAATACTGAGGAATACAGACATGCATAATTATACACACAGACTACTGAGAGACACAGACATCCATAATTATACACACAGACTTCTGAGAGACACAGACATCCAGAATTGTGCACACAGACTACAGAGAGACACAGACATCCATAATTGTACACACAGACTACTGCGGGAACTACTGAGGGATACGGACATCTGTAATTATACATACAGACCAAAACAGTGCTCATTATCTAAGACCCACTACTGTTTGATGATTATTATTAGTCATGGTGTTATGAACAAGTAATTTAAAGAACAAATCAAAATAGAAAATGTTTAAAGGAAATAATGTTCATTTGAGAAAGCTGCATGTGTATGTAATGTATAGTGGGCTAAACGTTGCTTCTGAATAAGAAAATGGTTGTCTCATTAGTCATGGCAACATTCAGATATGAGCAGCAATCACATGGAGGAAGGAATCCTCCTCCCTGAAGGGGAAACGCTGTGTGAACATATGTAACAACATGGCCTGATCTGGGTTATTAATGCATGCCGTCTCAGGGGTGATGGAGCAGCAGTCGGAGAAAGCAGAGAAATGGTCGACTGCACAGGCTTCTTACTCTCTGTCTCTCTCAGTTGTTGTCATGTACATGCACACTGGACCTTATGCAAGAACATTTTCATGTTTTTACAAAGACTGTGCCACATCAGATTTGTACACACATTTGCACATGGAGAGGGTGGAGGGTGATGCACATGGAGAGGATGGAGGGGGTTGCAAGGTCTTGAGGTCTTCCATGTACACGAGGTGTTGCAAGGTTTGATGTTTCCTTTTCTCTGGAATGTTAGACTTTCCAAGTGGACAACACAGTGTTTTTCACTACGTTAGATATACCCAGTCTATGAAATTGTTTATTAGCTCAGAGTTCTGTATGATTAAACCAAGACAAAGCAGAATAAGTTCAATAGGAGTGGCCTGAGAATTGAACCTTGGGGGACACCACAAGTCACTGGCACACTTTCAGGAACCTTATTTTCTATTTCAACCAAATCATTCCTGCCTTGCAGGTATGAACTGAACTATTTAAGGACGGTTGCTGAGTGTCCAGTTCAGTTCTCAAGAATGTCATAGTCTTTTTGGGGCTGTCATGGCCTGGGGGTAGGGAACTGGTCTTGTGACCGGAGGGTCGTGGGTTTGATTCCCAGACAGGCCATGACTGAGGTGCCCTTGAGCAAGGCACCTAACCCCAACTGCTCCCTGGGCGCCGGGCTAGGGCTGCCCACCGCTCTGGGCACGTGTGATCCACAGCTCCCTAGTAATCACTAGTGTGTGTGTGTGTTCTGACTGCACAGATGGGTTAAAAGCGGAGGACAAATTTCGATTGGGGTGTAAAAATCACAATTGACAAAATATGGCACATTTCATTTCATTTTACATTATCAAAGACTGCACTGAGATCAAACAGTAGTATAATTGACAGCTTATCTGAATCTGTGTTCAAATGAATGTCATTACTGTAACTATCCTAATTTATCCTGTCTAAAATTTGTCTAGACAGCCATTTCATAGGAAATATGTACGTTGCTTGAAGACCTTTTTCTCAATCATTTTCCCAATAAACAGAAGTTTGGAGATAGGTCTATAATTAACACAGCTGCTTCTTCTTTTTTTAATAGAAAATATGATTCACCACTGCAGTTTTTAGTGTGTTAAACAAAAACACCTGATAAAATTGAGGAGTTTACTATCTGCAGTGTCACCCGCTACTAAGTGAAACACATTCTTTAAGAAGTTAGTGGGAGTCAAGGCTGCATGTGGATGATTTAAGATGCCTCACTGTATCAATTATGAATTGTTAATAGCACTAAACTGGGGCATGTTTGTGAAAATGTTATGTGGTTATTGCCATGTCACAGGCTCATTGGTAGATAGAATCAGACTAATGGCTTGTCTTATATTGACAATTTTGGTATAAAAAATTATGCTGTTGTTCAGACAACATTAATTCATGTGCAAATCTATTAATTTGTCAACCACTCCGATAAGTAATTTGCTATTATTAATGTTATTGTCGATTCTGTTGGAGAAAAGGTTTTGTCTTGCTTTGTATATTATTATAAACACGGCATAACAGTAGATTTCTTTGTGAATCTGAAGTTTTGTTTTTACGCAAACTGCCTTCAGCCTTTCTGTATTCTCTTTTGACTTTGAACTGCAGAACCTTTAGTCTGTGGTGTTCTCTGTTTATCTGAGACAGTTTTAGCTTTAATTGGTGCAATTGTAATCACAACACTAATTTCTAAGCTAAAACTGTTCAGCGAGGCATCGACACACATGAATGGTTTGTATGGTGCCATGCTCATTTTGCTCAGAAAAGGTGTAGCTTATATCATTTATAACCTGTTCTTAAAACTGACATGTCAGATCTTACGTTCTGATGAGGCATATCAAATAACACACACAATAATGATCTGATAAAGCTACGTCCTTAACAGAGAATGATATGTTGAGATCTTTTGAAATAACTTAATCCAGAGTGTGTCCATGACAGTATGTCCCAGCCACATGCTGAGAGACCACAAAGTTCCTTGGAATCCCTGTCCTTTAGATCAAGTTATGAACTTGAAGTTTGGTGGTGCTGACTGTCACGGTGAGCCAGTCCCAGCTCACAGGGGAGTGAGGTTCCTTGTGCACACACCCTCAGCCACACACATGCCCTCAGCCACTCTCTCGTGCACACACGTCCAACCACGCAAACACCTTCTGCCACTCCCTCGTGTACACACGCCCAACTACCCACACGCCCTCAGCCACTCCCTCGTGCATACACCCCAACCACACACACGCCCTCAGCCACTCCCTCGTGCACACAGCCCCAACCACATGCACGCCTTCAGCCACACCTTCAGCCACTCCCACATGGATGATCCAGTAGATGAAGGTGGTGGTGGGGGAGCTTGATGCTTCTTTGGGGGATGTCTGAGGAATGGAGGTGGGGATGAGGCAGTAGATGAGATCAGAGGGGGAGCTGGACAGCTGGACCTGAGAGCTGGCTGACAAGGAAAGTAACACCCTCATCCCAGATGACACCAGCTTCTCTATTACTGCTGAGAGGTTCAGGTGAGGTGAGAGTGGAAATGGAAGTGTAGAGTCCTTACGGGGTTGTGGTGTCCCCGTAAGCTGATAAGGTCTATCATACTCATGACTCTCATCCAAGGTCTAGAGCTCCGTCACAGCATCCAGAGATGGGGACAGATGTTATATAATAAGGATGCAGGCAAACTCTCAGTCCTTTTTCTGCTGGATTTAAGCGCCGCTTTTGACACGGTTGATCATGAAATTCTTCTTGATCGACTACAGAGTTGGGTAGGTCTTAGTGGCTTAGTCTTAGACTGGTTTAGATCGTACCTAACTGGGCGTGATTACTATGTAGCATTAGGTACCTCTTCCTCCACACGTCAAAAAATAACTTGTGGCGTCCCCCAAGGATCAATTCTTGGGCCGTTACTATTCAACCTATATATGCTTCCGTTACCACATATCATTAATAAACATGGTATTAGTTATCATCAATATGCAGATGACACTCAACTTTACATTTCTCTAGAACCTAAGGCCCTAAAATCAGTTTGCTCACTGTTTGACTGCATAGATGATATACAGACATGGATGTCTGACAATTTTCTGCAATTAAATAAACAGAAGACAGAGGTTCTTGTTCTTGGCAGTGATTCACAAAGGAATGATGTCCAGACCTATTTAAATCAAATGAATCTGAATGCCAGACAATGTGTTAAGAACCTGGGCGTCACCTTTGATAATGAGCTCAGCTTCAAATCACACATCATGACTACATGCAAGACAGCTTATTTTCACCTTCGAAACATTGCTAAGGTCCGAGATATGCTCACTCCTGCTGACAGTGAAAAACTTGTCCATGCATTTATCACATCAAGGCTAGATTATTGTAACGCTGTTCTATCTGCTCTTCCAAAGAGCTCTATTTCGCACCTACAGCGAGTTCAGAACGCGGCTGCAAGGGTTCTGACCCGCAGGAGAAAGAGAGATCATATTACACCTGCACTCCACTCACTGCACTGGTTACCTGTCAGCTTTAGGATAGATTTTAAGGTTCTAGTCATGGTTTTTAAATGTCTTCATGGTCTTGCCCCTCTTTACCTCAGTGAAATGATGGTTAGATATGTTCCAGTCAGGTCTCTGAGGTCTTCAAACAGTAATCTACTGGTGATTCCTAGATGCCGATTAAAGATTGGCGAGGGTGCTTTTAGCCACTATGGCCCAAAGCTCTGGAATTCTCTTCCTGAAGAGCTCAGAGGCATTTCATCCCTGAATAGTTTCAAGAACAGTCTCAAAACTTTCCTGTTTAGATCTGCTTTTAGTTAAGAAACTCTAGTCTATTATTTAATAATTTGTCACTTTATTTAATTATTTCTTTTTATCTTTAATTTTAATATTTTATTTTTATCTTCTTATATTTACTTATCTTAATTAGTTTTACTTACTTTACTTTTTTATTATATTGTTTACTTTACTTTTTTACATTTTATGTTATTTTACTTTAATTTCTTCTAACATTTTCTTTTTGTCTTCTCCTTTTTATGTTTCTTTTATTTATACTGTAAAGCACTTTGAGTTGCATGTATGTATGAAAGGTGCTATACAAATAAAGATTATTATTATTATAAAGAAAGATTATTATTATGGCTTTGAAGTAATCAAATCTGCCGGTGGAGTCCTTGGATGCTTGTGCCAGTATGTTGTCAATTGTGGGGGTGAACAGATCTTTGTGCTCCTCGCACAGTACTGGAATGCCAGTTTTTAAATCCAGATAGTAAGCTCTGAAAACTCATTTCTAGCACTAGTCATTTTATGTACATTGGATCAATTCTGACAGCACATATGTTCCGAAACCCGAGTAGACATTTTCTGATGTGTTTATTTTACATTTACCTTTATGGAATTTAGCAGACACACTTATCCGGAGTGGCTTTGTCATCTGTTCACAGAATGCATCCTAGACAAAACCATAGATAGGTCAGAATTCAAAATATCCTTGAACCAGACTACTACTAAACTACAGGAATCAGTGCCAATATCTAGAATTGTACATAAACATAGGCTCATAACTTAAAGCAGGAATTAACAACCAACACATAGAAGAAGTCCAAACAAACATAGGTACTGTACAAAGTCATAACAAGGACAAGTACTATCTGCATTTTAGTATCCACCAGGAGTTTTTCTGGTCCAGTATCTAACACTAATCTTTAAAAATATGAGAATTACAAGAAAATGCAACCACGTTTGGCTTTGGAGTTACTTAAAAAATCTCAGCCATAACTTTGCACACTGACATTTTGAAAGCAAGTAAAATGTAGTAAACAGATAAAGAAGCCAATATCAGCTTACATGCATCCAAAGTAAAAAACAGGAAGCAGAGGAAAGAGTGATTTTGAAGAAGCCCGGGAAGAAGGATGAGAGAGAACGAGAGAGTGTGTCAACATTCTACAAGAAGGTCTTAGAAAGTGGTGACACTTATGCATGTTTTGTGGCTGCATCTTAATATGGGGACCTCTCCTAGTATCAGAAACAGAAACAGTGGAGCCTTATCCTTAGATTAGTGAGGATACCCATTGCACACGTTATGGTTGTTTCTGATAGGCTGACCAATTGATGTAATTTCCTTAGAGCCAATTACTGGCTTCCTTGGCAGCCTCAGTGAGCCACTTGATCTCTTGTCAGAAGGTGTGTCCAAGGATCCTCTAAGAAATATTATTGTTAATAGGGGTGACCTGCAATAGTTGCTGATTCGACTATAGTCGCTGATTCGAACGTCATAGTCGAATGTACCATTCTAACTGCATGGGGGTGCCCAAGGATGCTGCTAAGCATTAGTTGTTACATGAAATGTCTTTGTTTTCGTTATATATATATATATATATATATATATATATATATATATATATATATATATATATATATATATATATATATATATAGCCTTTTGTCAAATAAAATCATCCAAATTTCTGTTAAATAATATATATATTTTAAAATAATAATAATAAAATAATTTATTATTTTTTAAAATAAAAATAATAAATATTTTTTAATTATGTGTGCGCATTAACAATAGGCATCTCCCTTACTACACATTAATCACACCCTGCAGTTGCACAATCCAAATGAGGAGACCTGAACACGCTACAGCAGGGGTACTCAAATAGAAATGATGAAGGGCCACAATTTTTTTTTTCAATGACTCAAGGAGCCATTTATTGGGACCGTGTATCGTATCATAACAATGAATATAACATGTAACATTTATAACATTTCCTTTTTATTCAAAACAAAATATTACCTAAAATAAAAATATAATTTGCATTTGGGCATAAATTAAAATTAATGGCTATTCGTTATCTCTGAATCCGTGAATGGCTTCATGTGCTTCGTCAAAACCCACGCTACTCTAAGGGAGCATTGTGTTGCCGTTTGTTGTTTTGTCAAAGAAGGAGAATTCAGTTGGATGTTTCATATGATGCTTTAAGGGCATCTTGTTGTTCTGATCTCGGGAGTTTTGCGGAAATGTCTCTTCAAAATGCTTGAGTTTTGATTCATATTGTCGTTTCACATAGCACATTTTTATTGCCGCGACAGTTTCTTGACATATTAAGCACATAGGGCGAGTACTGGACGGTGGTAGAAAGAACGCAAAACTTTCTGTCCATTCTGGCTGGAACTGGCGGTTTTCGCTGTGTGCGCGATTTCAAAATAGAAGCGGATAGCGCGATTGAAAAAAATCATTAAAAAAACTTTTCAAAACAGCTCGCGGGCCAGAAATAGATGCCCAATGCGCCTAAAAAGGCCCGCGGGCCCCTATTTGAGTATGGGGCGCTACAGGATAGTCAGCATCTGCCGAGATTATAATGGCTACTAAAAAAAACTTCAAAAGTGTGGGAGTATTTTGAAAAAGATAAGGATGAATCAAAGTAAAGTGCAAGTTATACCATCAACGTCTTTCATTTCGCACGACAACAAGCAACATGGCATATCATTTTAAATGCGTAAGGCGAAAAAAATACAGTTCAGCCGTTTGTCGTTTCGGTCGTGTAGTCTCGTCGTGGTGTGTCTCAGCAAGTAGGCCTATAAACATTTTTTGTTGTTGTTTGCTTTTTAAACCCCGTTACTTGAACCTTTACTTATAATTATTTTGCTGTTGTGTGGCAATTTTTTTTTATATTTTCAGGCAGGCATATTTTATTTAAAATATTTTTGACATTTTGCACAGTGCCTGTCTGACAGTTCGATATGCGCACTGCGTACTGACAGTGACTATTTTTTTGTTAATGTTCTCTATTGTCAAAGAGTCAAGGTTATTGAGGAAGCAGTGGAAGCGGGGTGATGAGCAGGAAAGAGAGGGCATTGAGTTACTGCAAGACGAGTTGAAAAGTAAGTTAGGGAAATTGCGGAGAGCAGAAGCTATGAGGAAAAGAAGGAAGAAGAAAGAGCGCGCTAGAGAGGCATTCTTTAAGGATCCGTTTAGATTTGTTAAAACGTTGTTTAGTCAGGAGAAGTCAGGGAGCCTAAAGGTAGGAAAGAAGGAGCTTGAGGGGCATTTTCAGAAGGTGTACTCAAGGGAGGAAAGGACTAGTGAGTTGAAATTGCCAGCAGATATTCCGCCAGTAGGTGACCTACAGTGGAAGATGGATGTTAATCCCCTTAAGTGGAGTGAGGTACAGGATGTAGTGCGGTGTGCAAAAGCAGGTTCAGCACCAGGGCCTAATGGAGTTCCATATAGATTATATAAAAGTGCGCCAGATGTTTTAAAGTTGTTATGGAGGTTGATGATTATAGTGTGGAAGAAGGGGATTATCCCAAAGGATTGGCGAAGGGCAGGTGGTGTTCTTATTCTGAAAGAGAAGGATTCTGTAGCCATAGAGCAGTTTCGTCCCATAAGCTTGCTTAATGTGGAGGGTAAAATATTCTTTAGTGTAGTTGCACGTAGGTTGGCAGCGTTTCTGAAAAAGAATAAGTTAATTGATACATCGGTGCAAAAAGCAGGGATTACAGGTTTTTCAGGGTGTATAGAGCATAGTAGCATGATTTGGCACCAGATTCAAACAGCAAAAGCAGAGAGAAGAGACCTACATGTGGTATTCTTGGATCTGGCTAACGCTTTTGGTTCGGTACCACATGCTCTGTTGTGGAAAGCATTTGAATTTTTTCAGGTTCCTGATGAGATTACGAGGTTAGTTAAAGCTTATTTTGGAGACATTCAGTTTTGTTTCAGCACAGAGGAGTTTGTTACATCTTGGCAACGTCTGGAAGTAGGTATAATGGCAGGGTGCACAATCTCACCATTGGCATTTACAATGGCAATGGAGGTGATTATTAGGGCTTCTAAGTGGGTTGTAGGTGGGGAGAGGCTGCATGATGGCACCCGGCTCCCACCGATTAGGGCATACATGGATGACATGACTACATTGACGACAACTGTTCCATGTGCTCGGCGGCTGTTGGAGAAGCTAGGTGATAATCTTAGGCTGGCTAGGATGAAGGTTAAACCCAGTAAGTCTAGGAGTGTTTCAATTGTGAAAGGGAAGTTGACACAAGAAAAGTATGTGATGGAGGGAGAAGTTATACCGTCTATTCTGGAGAAATCAGTTAAGAGTCTAGGTAGGTGGTACACCGCAGCACTGAACGACAAAGAGCAGGTTGTAGAGTTAAGGAAGGAATTGGGTGAGGCTATTAATAGTATCGATAAGTCCTTTTTGCCAGGTAAATTAAAGTTATGGTGTTTGCAGTTTGGATTGTTGCCTCGTCTAAGGTGGCCACTGACAGTGTATGATATTCCAATGACTGAAGTTGAGAGGCTAGAAAGAATTGTTAATAAGGCTGTAAGAAAATGGCTTGGGGTTCCACATTGTCTTAGTAGTGTGGCATGGTTCGGGAGAGGAGTACTAGAACTGCCACTAACAAGCTTAGTTGAGGAGTTTAAATGTGCCAAGGTAGGCAGAGAAATGTTGTTGATGGGGTCGAAAGATGCACTGATCAAAGCAGCGGCACCAGTGACACGTACAGGAAGAAAGTGGAATTCCCAAGAGGCAACTCAGGCAGCAAAGAGGGCATTGGAGCATAGAGATGTTGTAGGGCAGGTGCAAAATTGTAGGGCAGGACTAGGGTCAGGTGATACATGGAGGGCATTCAGCAAGGCCACATCTCCTGAGAGAAGACGAATGGTGACTGGTTTTATTCGAGAGCAGGAGGAGGAAGTAAGACGGGCAAAAGCTGCAGGACAGAGTAAGCAGGGTCAGTGGATGAAATGGGAAAGTGTAGAGAAGAGGAGAATCACTTGGCGAGAGTTGTGGGCATTGGATGCGAGTCGTATAAAGTTTCTGGTGGGAGCTACTTATGATGTGCTTCCAACTCCACAAAACCTTGGGCAGTGGTTAGGTGAGGATCCAACTTGTAAGCTATGTGCAGGAAGTGGTACATTGAAGCACATCCTGTCGGCATGCAAGGTGAGTTTGTCACAGGGATGTTATACATGGAGGCATAATCAGGTACTTAAATCACTGGCAGGTGCACTTGATAAGAAGCGTTTGGAAGTTAGTGGCATGCCAGTTGCTAGTTCCAATAGAGTAATTAGGTTTGTGTGTGAGGGGCAGCATAGCAAGGAGCCAGCACAGTTTTCAAAAGTTGGCGATAAGTGGGCTGATGCAAGAGATTGGAAACTGTTGGTTGATGTAGGCTGTAAATTGCAGGTTCCAGAGTGTATTGTTGTCACAAACTTGAGGCCAGATGTTGTGTTGTACTCTGAAAGTAAGCGAATAGTGTATTTCATAGAGCTAACTGTTCCGTTTGAGGACGAAGTTGATGCAGCATATGAAAGGAAAAGGTTGAAGTATGCAGATTTGGTGGCTGAGGTAAGAGAGCGGGGCTGGCAAGCATATATTAGACCTGTAGAGGTAGGGGCTAGGGGTTTCGTGGCGAAGTCTGCCACAAGACTACTGGCTGAGTTTGGATTTAGAGGCTGTGGCATGAGAGCAGTGGTAAAGGAGTTGTCAGAGGTAGCTGAGAGATCTAGTCAGTGGGTGTGGCTAAGAAGGGCTGAGGGTAGGTGGGGTAAGGATAGTACTTGAAGAGATAAATTGTTTGGTGGGTGTGATGTTGAGATATGGGTAGGATTGTCACTTGGCTTTTCCGATAGCCGTCGGGTAGCAGGGTTGTTGGTAATTTTGTGATGGGCTACATTGTGAGCTTGGAGGGGGGTGGGTCTGGGACGCCAGACTCCACTGATGAGCCTTCTGGAGGTGTTGGGGGCTCAATTCATCGAAACACCAACGAAGGGAGGTGCCTTCCTGATGACCCCAAGGAAAAGCTTGCAAGGTATTGTGTGTGTCCATGTCACTTTGTTTTGAAGGTCAGTCCAGGTTTGTTTGGTGGTCTGAGTACTTGGCAGTTGAGGCAATGGACCATGAACATAGTGCGCTGTGCTTCTGGATCCTTGTCGAGCCAGTATCAGATTGTAGCTGCTGCTGTGTTCTGTTCAAGCAACTAGTGTGTGCATAGGGTGTGTGAAATCTATCTTGTCTTCTTAGTAGTATTGTGTAGGTATTATTAGATCATGGTTGTTGGTTGGTTAATACATCCTAGCCAAGCCTGTTGCATGACTCTGAATGTTAGGTGCAGGATTTATCATCTTCCTGTTTTATGTTACTTGTTTCATAAAAAAATACATAAATAAATAAATAAAAGCTGAGGGTTGTGTATTTCAACTCATTTTGTCTTCATGTGTCTCCCCTGTAGCTTCCTGTGGTACAATTATCTCTACATTATCTCTATCTCTTCTAATGAATCTTCAGTGAAGATGTACTAGATCTCCTGGGAAGGTGATCAAAGATCAGGTCAGGCCTGAGACTAGTTGTTACACTTGGTGGTGGAAGGGATAGTTGGTCCAGACCATCTTGCATAATGTAATCCCAAAATGCATCCTAGAGATTAGACTCCTGTCTGATAATGGATAGGTTCCCTGAGAGTGCATGGTGTATGAAGAGTAAGTGATAGGAAGGGCAATGACTGTTGTCCTCCTCCCTTCAAGGGTGATTATTAACTGGTGAATGACCTGGTTAAACAGCCGTGAGAAAGACTACCTTGCTGTGTTTCTTCTATAGCATCTTAATTTGCTTCCATGGGAACCTCAGGATATCTGGAGTCTTCTTCGTTCCTCTAGATCAGTTATGAGACTCCATTTAGACCAAGCGTTGATGCTGCTCTTACATTGCTCCTTACATGGAGTTAGGGGATGCCGGATGTACCCAGCGGGCCCAGCAGGGGGCACTTCTGCAGAAAAGGTCTAATCACTTGATTCAGCTGGAGTGTTTTTCTGTCATACGGTCATGCCCTCGCTGACACAACAGGGTCCTCAAGTGGGCATGCACACAAATAACAAAAAATGGGGAATACCCAAAAAGCCAAATACAATTGAAGGTAAATATACATAAAATGTCCTTGTAAATTACCTGATGAATACTTGCTACTACATACTTGCTACTACATCCAGACTATCTATGGCTGGTTTGGTAGTCTCCTCCTGGACTCATCCAGACTGTCTATGGCTGGTTTAGTAGTCTCCTACTGAACTCATCCAGACTGTCTATGGCTAGTTTAGTAGTCTCCCACTGAACTCATCCAGACTGTCTATGGCTGGTTTAGTAGTCTCCTCCCGGACTCATCCCGACAATGGCAGTGATCTTTGAGAAGCCCACTCTGCACTCCACAACAGAACAAACCTGAAGTGTTACCTGCAGGAGGTTTAACAATATGAGTGCAGTCAATTGCTCTGGTTACATTTGGGAAAACAGAAATTATTGCAAATTGCATTTTTTTTTTGGTCTGTTCACCCAACCTTTAAGGAAACTGAATGTTTGTACTAGCTTAATTGTGCCCACCAATATGGCTGGCATGATTACACTTTAGGATAGTGGGAAAATCTCTGATCTATGAACTAATTTCCTCCAGTTGACAGAAATATGAGGGTTATTAAGATTTGTAAGTGGACAGGTATTACTCAGTTTTACAAGGTTGGCCTCTGGGCCCAACTCAGTTCCAGTAGAATGGCTCTTGGAAATCTAAATTCACTAAATCATCATCACTGTGGTCTTTATCAGCATGTCCTTACATTATTTGGTTGGGGTGGTCTTCTAATACTGCCATAAATGTCACTGAAACAGACAATGCAGAATCCATTCTAACATTTTTATGAATCTGTGAATGTGTGCAACTGTTCTACAGCTGATTGCAGCCTGTAATTATAGTCCACTATAACTGATTTACATTTTCATTTAGGGAAGGGATTACCAAATCGAAGGCAGCAAATAATTATCTGGAACAAAAATATGAATACATGCAAATAGGGTAATTAAATGGTATACACAAATAAATCAAGAAACACATCAGACAAAACATTGCATGGGCTTGAATGGTTTTAACGAGTAAGTAGCTTATATGCACTAATTATGGTGCTGCATAATTGAATATGGTCTGTTAAATGTGAAGATGGTGATGTGCACATTTGTAGTAATTCCCGACGCTTACACTAAGATGTCGTCGATTCCTGCTAGCAATAAATGTGCCATATGGTTTTTATCTTGGTTCAAAGATATCATAATTATACGAATATACACACAAAAAAAACCAAAAATAGACAAAAACAAATTAATAAATAACTTTATTTTAAACATAAAAAATTATCTTTATGTCTCCAAAGTTTATCCAGTACCATATTACATAGGATAAATAGTAGAAAATTCATAGTTCCTCAAAGAAAACTTTGTAACAGACAGTAGTGAAAAGGTACAGTAGAGCTCTGTAATTTTCATTAAGTGGCTCAGGTGTTGCTGATCCCAGTGCCATGTTCAGTTCCTGTGAACATTTGTAATTCTTTTAGCAAATAAGTAAATCAGACTGATGTTTACTCTCATTTTCCAAAAAAAGAGAGCTATGTTCCATCCTGCTGGGCCATTGTCCATACTGTGGACTCCGCATTTTAAATAAACACATTCTTTTTCACCCAGTGTGTTCTTTGCCGATAAAAACGTCTGTTGTCAGCCAGTGTTTGAGAGGCAGGGGACTTTGTGCAAATTAGACTGACCCCTCTCTGTCTGTGAAAGCCCTCTATTCTCTCTGCTCGGTTTATTTTGTTTACCTCACCCCTCATTCATCCCACGCCGCCTCTTTCTAAACTATCCCCCACCCCCTGCACTTTCCCCAAATGGCTGGAAGAGTCTCTCTCCATCTACCGATGCCACCAATCACCATGACTACTCTCAGGAAGTAGCAGTCCATCACAAGTAAATTGTGGCATTCTAAAATATTGAGATTATACACCGAAGACCAACTGATTAGAAACTGTAACATCAATTCCTACTTCAGCAGAGGTGTCCAACTTCAGAGTAGGACTCATAATTTCCTAATGATTTCTAAGGCTATAGTTATTCTTGTCTGCTAGAACACAAAATATTTATTAGCAGCCAACATCAGGAGAAAGAGCATGTTACCTTATTAACACACACATTTACATTCAACAGGAAACTGTGAGCAAAATAACATTTAGTCTTTCGGTTTTCCAGCCATCTAAAGCTCATTGAAATGCATGACAGTGATCATCCCAAACATCTGAGGATCATTATCACCAACAGTGATAATGCCTAATATACATCATGCTGTCATGAAGAATGCATTATTCCTTATTTACTTGTCCCATCTTCCACCACTCACTTGAGGGGATCTGATTATGCTTATAAATTATAAACATGCAGTTGCTCATAAGTTTTGCATTATTTACATAATTCATGCGTAAGCCACCACATGCTCCCATATCCTGGGAAAGGTAAAAACCTGATAACAGAGAAGAGCTGGGACGTAACTAACAATCCTGGTGTCAATAACACATCAGAAAATGGTTTGAAGATTGAGGCCATGGTGGGAAGAGCTGAAATGGATTGATTGATGTCTAAAATAGGCGAGGTGTTCACAAGACAAAACAAGTCTTAACTAAGAGTGCAATGTGGCTGTCATTGTATACATCAATCTCAAAGCTATTTGTTTACTAAGCATGGGCACACACACACACACACACACACACACACACACACACACACACACACACACACACACACACACAGGTATTTCTACATAGGGCATATGAGAAAATTGCAACAAGGTTTCCCAAAGACATTTATGCTCTGAATCAGTGGGGAGAACATGCTGACAGTCCTTGCTGCTTAATTAACAAAGTCTTTTTGATGGCCTCTTCATTAGTGCGTACTGCATTCACTGTAGCACTCCTTCCACATAGTAAACAGTGCTACTCACAGTCTGATCAACGCCACCCCTGCGGCTGCTCGACGTGCTTGTCCAATTTACCTCTGTCATTACATCAGTACAAACTCCTCTTAAAGACATGTATTACATAAAAGGGGGCGTATAGTTCATTGTTTATGTTTACACACAATAGTGATTTCTTGATTGTAGAGTTTTCAAAAGAGTCAAGAAGTGTGGAAACAAGTTACAGGATTCTCAGTAGTACTGTAACAAAATGGTTTAATAGCTCAAGAAATCAACCTTTTGTAAATGGTCCTATTTCACTTGATCTCTATAAAATAATCTGGGTTCTAAGATGTTAATTCAAATATTGAGACAGACATAATCATCTTTAGCAACTGTTGCAGAAAATGAATACAGTCTGCATAAGTATTCAAATGCTGTGACGTGGACATCTCAGGTTTCCACGGGGGTGTGTCATGGGTGTAGAACATGCAGGAGAAAAGGAGGAAGTTAATGCAGGTCTTCAGCTGAAGAGAGTCCTGAAGAAAGTACTGAAGAGGACTGAAGAGAGTACTGAAGAGAGTATTGAAGAGTACTGAAGAGAGTACTGAGGAGGATTGAAGAGAGTACTGAATAGATTATTGAAGAGAGTACTGCAGAGTACTGTACTGAAAGAAACAAAAAAACTACAAGGTAATTTCCAAGTGTTTGGATATCACAGTGAGTACTGTTGGACCGATTGTGAGAAAATGGAAACTGCATTGTAACACCCAGGTGCTGCCTAGACAAGAACGTCCCTCAGAACTTAGGATCTCAGAAACTCAGGAAAACACAGGAAGGCCAACAATCACTTTGATGGTGGTACAGAGACAGGAGTGAAGTTGAAACAGTCAGTGATATCAAGAGCTCTACGTACCATCTGGTCTGTGTAGGAGGATGGCTAGAAAGAAGCCATTACTGAAGGAAACACTTCAAAGCACATGTGGAGGTGGCCAAACAGTATTAGAGTGACCCAGCTAAAATGTGGGCTAAGGTTTTGCTGGGCAGAAGAGACATAATTTAGGTTTGGAGCCAAAATCCAAAGTGCTATAGGTGGCAAAACTTCATCAAACACCATGCCTCCAATGCAGGGAGGGAGTGGCAGTGTCCTCATCTGAAGGATAGATAGATGGTGCAAAATGTGGTATGATACTTCAAGACAACCTGCTTCAGCCTGCTGAAAATGTACAACTCCAGAGAGATGTTGCCTTTCAGTTGCCCAATGATCCCATAGCAACACAGGAGTGACTGTTCTACAACGGTCAAGAAGTCAAAGTCCAGATCTCAGTCAAAATGAGTTTGTGACACTATTTGAAAACTGTGGTCCACAAACATCATCCAAGCAGCCTGTCCATCTTGGAGCGAATGGTGCTTGTACACAGTCTGAAGGGCCTGTGTACTTAAGAGCAGAGTGCTTCATTTTTAAAACTTTTGTGGTTGTTGAAAAATAATGAAGTTTGAATTACATTTTTTTTATCCTGAAAGGGTTGATTACATTTGCAATAGTTTCACACAATCCTGCCTAAAATAGGCCATAATACATTAGCACAGTCTGGCTCTTTGCTGAAAACAAGATTTCTAAAGAAAAGTCAGCTTCTCTTGAGGATATTTATGGCTTGCGTTCCAAAGGAGGCGCTCTATTATTATCTTCAGGCAATTTTCTGGCTACCCTCATCATTCAGAACATCTTCCAGTCCTCTCTCGAATACACAGAAGCATGTATCAAAGGACCCACCAAAGACCCTGAGTGGCTTCAGCTACAGTCCTCTTGTGCTGTGACGGCCATTTGGAAAGCACTGAATTATATATTGTTGAGCTTTTTAAATGCTATGCAGGTTCTCAGCCAGTGATGTTCAGTCTTCAATTATTAATGACTTGTTTGTATGAACATCATAACCAGTTCCTTGGGCAGTATCAGCAGACGTATGTCTGAGGACATTGCGTGGGAGTGATTGTCTTCTGTTTGTTTATCTTGTCTGCATCGCTGATGTCTCATTTTCTATCCCTTCATGTGTTTGGGTGGGCAGGGGACGCCAGCCTGGGCTTAAACATATGATGTCAGGCAACAAGCAGTGCAGGTTTATACCTATTTTCACTTTTAGTTTAATTTTCCCCAATAGCCAAGTCTGGGGATCTGTAGCATGTCCTAATGTAACACACTGCACACTCAATTTTGGCTACTAAATTCTGATGCATGGATTGTTTCCTCCTTATATGCTGTAGTTTAAAAGGTAACTGCAATGCATTCTGCAGTTCCCACTGCATTAAAAAGGTATGAGACAAGTAATGTGATTGGCTGATAACTACATGGGTAGAAGAACACCTCACCATAAAACCTCTATGAGCTTGCTGGACATTTCAAGCTTATTCAGTAATGAAGAAATTACAGTCACGTGTCTGAATGAACATCACATGCTTGAAACAAAGTTATTTACACTCAATTTTGAAAAGGTGTCAATAATTTTGTCTGGACCATTTTTGGAGTATTATGTGAAATTATGTCAAATTTGCCTTTTTTTCCCCACTGTTTTTGTGTTGATCCAATACACACAAAGGGAATAAACATGTCTATAACAAAACATGTGTAATTGCAATAATTTTCTGGGAGAAATACTTCATTTTCAGGAAAAAATTCAGGGGGACCAATATTTTCGGCCATGACTGTAATTTCTTCATTACTGAAATTAATGTTTTTTTTCAGTCTTCCTCAACAGACTAGAATTTCCCGCAAGAACTCCTACTGTTTAAAACTGTAGCTGACAGTATCTAAAAATATTTGCAAGTGAAGCTTGAGCACACAGAACAGACAGTGCAGAAAGCCATTAGAGAAACCAGTTACATTGAATGCTGTCAGGCCTCGGTTTAATTAAATGTCATATTTGCATGGAACAGTAACCAGAATACATTTTGGTTTCTTCTTTGGTAACCAGGGGTTGTAACGAACATTGAAAGTGAAGATATTCCCTGCATCACATTTGCAGTGTTTCCTGACTTGAACCCATATCATGGAACAGGGACCCAGCTAACAATAAGACTATATGAGAGATCTGCATTTATTTCTCCATGAACCTGTAGAGCAATTTGGAAACCCCAAAAGTAACAGGTCTTGGAACATTTTAAGCTTCAGACCAAATATAAAACTAGATATAAATCAAATATATTTTATGCTTTAAGCTCAACATATAGTATGCAAATAATTCCAGTAATATAGAGTTCCAGTAATGAAATTGCTGCCATCTGGAGTTCAGAGTGAAATGAAAACTCTCACATAGATAGTTAAAAAAAGACTGAATCTAGATAGAACTGACAGTCTGAGAAGGGAGAACATCTTTTTGCTTCATACATTTAGATAAGGTACTGGGTTTGCAAAAGCCAGTCAAATAACATGATGAATCAAATAGCTTAATAAAATATGAGTTTTATGAATACACTGAAAGCAATATTTTTGAGAAGCAAAATCAAAAAGATTAATTTTTTAAAGTTCATACTTCAAATAGTACAGAGCCAATAAGAACTGCTAGTGAGCACACTGGACATCTCATTGTTACAAGTATTCTTGGTTTCAAATCAAATCATTGGTAAATTACAAGGCCTTCAGTGGTAAAAGCGTTAATTCGGTTATAGTTCTGAAGATCTGCTTCCATTCCACACCATTGCTCCACCTACGTCATTTCACTGGTGTTCAGAAAGTTTGCTCCTCGTCTCTGTCACGCTCCAAGCCTTTCATCAATAAGCATACTACTCGTCAATCACCTAAACTCAAAGGACTAAGGGACTGTGCTACCAAAAACCCTCAGCTGCTGAATTCAAGTACGGCTTGGAAAATAAATGCATCATGTTACTGGCAAACACAATACTTAAAAATAAAAGATCATATATTAATCATACATTAAAACGCTCCCCTCCAGGCCCACTGAGAGTGCATCTTCCAGACCGTTTCTGCCTAGACCCATTCCATTTCCTAAAATGCCCTTTGTTTAATGTTAATTACATGAATAAAAACATTAGGACTTGTTCTACTGCTCTGATTGAGCTGGGAAACCAATATCCAGTGTTCATAATGTGTTATAGTAACATCCCTCTAAATTAGATTCGATAAATTCCTACTTGCCCATACCGCCCTCTAGTGGGCAATTTGTATCCATTGCAAAAAGGTGCAGCCACCGCTGAATCTATTTGGCATGTTCTATGATTGCCATCCTCACTGGCTGGTGGGACTATTTTTTATCCAACATTTTCATTATTGTGTCTTGTTGAACAAAAACTCAACTATTGCAACAGCTGTTTATTCAGTCTATTGTTTAGTTCTCTTGGGTTTACATCAGTCACCCCAAATGTGTACAACCTTTGCCAGTAATGGTCCTAATAACATTGTGTGTGATACTCGGCTTTACACAGTTATAGTTTGCTGTACTTTCATTAAAAAATAAATAGCTACTTTAGAACATGAGATGACATTCAGATGCTAAGGACTCATTTACAACTTCAACTGTACATAAGCGTGAGACCCATAGGAGACGTGGGATGATGCAGCAAACTTGTCAGTAATGAACGTTTCAGCTTGAACAATCTGTACATACACATGAGCACAAAACTCCTCCCAGGCATACCAATCCACATATTTCATGTTAAGAGCAATGGAAGTTCGGTCTCGTGATTTCTTGATCTGCTTCTGAAGTTCCGAACGTGTATTTACTTTTTTCCTAACAGATAAACTCATCTGCTCATTTGAAATTCCTAAATGAGTATAAACCTAATGCTAGAATGGGAGAAACAGATGCTCAGACGTTCACGGGTCCTGGGGGTGGGGAATACCGGTCTGTCTGGAGAAGCCAATACGACCTATGCTGTGCTGAAGTCTACGGGGATTCCTGTCTGTTATTAACAAACAAGTTTATTAAATATGATGAACATAAAGTACTTTGTGACGGGTGAAGTCCAAACAGGTCTCACCCCTTTTCTGAAAAAAGAAGACTCTGACTTACAAAGCCTGAGCCACAAAACAAAAGACTAATAATGACAAAAAACAGACGAGCCAGCAGGAGAACAACAACAACAACAAAAACAAATGTGTTTACACTTCTCTGTGTCCAGGCCCTCACTGGCAGACGACCTTGAGCATGCTCATTGAGTTCCATAGTTCTCCCGGCAACTCTAGCAATGCAGACGAGTTCATGGAATATTTCAAGGCGTCACAACTGACGCGGCAGTCACTGGTACTGCCTGTAGTCCCCAAAGGTGGGTGCAGGCATGGGGCTGGGGTCATCTACGAACTGGGGCCCTGAAAAGGCAGAATTTAAACAACAGTTAGAACTCATTTAGATGCTGAAGGTCTCCATTGAAGATCTGCATTTTTTTTTTGCTTGTTAGTTGCAAACTCACCAGTGGGAAACTGCGAAGAAGCAAATCTTGTGAGGAGGATACCTGCACCTTCTATTAACGCCAAGAGTATCCCTCCCATAGCAGCAGAACCAACCATGGCCACAGGCCCATCTGTGAAGAAAGGTCCAGAATCAGTACCAGCTTACCACTCACAAATCACACAGACAGCAGAGAGTCAACGACATCAGTTTAAAAGGAAAGCAGCTTGTGCAGCGGACCGGACCATCCGGGAGTCCGAAGGCCGATCTGCACATGGATCTGAAACGCAGGCGTGTGAACTCACTCCTGGCAGCGAGGATGGCCCCCGTCATAGCCCCACTGGTTATGGAGTTCCATGGGTCCTCCTTCCCACGCACCTTCACCAGCCCACAGTCAATCATGGAGAAGAGCCCTCCCCACACCGCAAAGCTTCCTGTAACGTTCACAAACGCATCATAAGGACTTAGAGCAGGGCATATGTTGTACCTGATTGCTGTTGTGTAGCTGTACAATGCCTTTGCAAGGATCTTTATAATATATTAAAACAGTGGCAACCTTTTAGCATTCATCCCAACAAGCACCTTGGAGTAGAATCAAATTTAATTGTAATGCAAATTATAATGACAATAAAGGCGATTCTGATTCTTTAATGTGAATCAAGACTGGACCTTTTTATTTTTACCAAAATGATTCAAGAATCACTTGAATGCTTTCATTTATCTTAACACTCGTTAAGATAACACATCTGCCATGTCTAAAATTAGTCAGGATGCTCACAGTACACAAGTAGAAATGATTTGTTGGAGAGCTCATTTGCATATTAAGATGTTCTTGAAAAACCAAAATAACAATACTGATTAACTAACAATACATTGTTCAGTGTGTAATTTTCATTACAGGAAACACAAAATGGGTTATTTGGATAGAGATAAGACACAAATAAAAAACATGCTACTCAAACAATCAGTTTAATCCCATGACAGCTTCCCATGTGAATGTAGCACTGATTTCATCATCACAGATTTCTATCAACACTCTGGTCTTTTGAACAGTAACTTGCCCACAGCTTGTGTACACTAGATCTTCCGAAACAAATGGTCAGAATGCATTATGATGACTGAGGATCATCATAAGAGACATGCTTACCTCCTAACTGTGGAGCTCTTGTCCTGATGGCGGTCATACTACCCTTGAGCCTATGGTTCATCCCCTGAACACAAATACAAACAAATACAAGAGTCTGGCAAGGCTACATTAACAAACAGGGCCAACGTTTCCAAAAGTAATCTCCAATGAAAAGGGTTTTTGCAACAGGTCCCAAAAATAAAAGGCCACTCAAAACCATCCAAAACTATAAACACATTCACTGAATTCAAATACAGTCGTGGTCCAAGATTCAGCACATGGGGTTTGGGATCACATGACCACAAGTCTATGTAAAGCTATTTTGCTTTAAATAACAGCCATAATCATTTAACTTCAAGACGGTGTCATTTCCATTCCGCACAACACAGCCCAACTTACAGAAGGAGCATTACGAAAGCCTTTGACTGCTTGAAATATTCCTCCTCCTATGGCCCCCATGGTGAAGGCCCCACCACAGTCATCCACTATCCTCCAGGGACTGAAAGAGGACCATTGAGGTAAATAGATTACACAACCACCTAGCTAACACACGCAGATTCTGGATGTTTTTAATATCAGTGTAACACCAAAATCTGTGACCACCGAATTTGGTGACTGAACAGGCAGCAGCACACAGGTGACAGTCAGAACATGTGACTTCACTGTACTCATAATAAATGCGTTAAACCCTAATGAAAACGTCTGTAAGTGTTGTGATCTTTGACAGCGGTGTACTGCAGGCTCTCTACTAATCTAAGACATAAATACTTTTTTGCAAATGGATATGGGGTTAATATGCAGAGTGTAGTCAAAGATATCGGAGGTCACAGATATCGGTGTAACACCGGTAACGGTGTGAACTAACTACAGGCCTATTTAGAACTCCTTATTTTCCACGTTTACATTTAAATAGCAACGTCCACCACACAATACAATGTGGTCCAATGTCAATGTGCCTTGATAGCAAAAACTTACGAAACTTACGAATACGAATGTCTCTAAGTAAAAGTTAGATCGATAAAATTTACCGGCTAGTTAGGACAGCTAAGCACGTTTAAGCAAACAAGAATTTATGTAGCTAACCAGCTAGCAAACATCGACATTTTTAAATTGTGGTCCATCCTCAAATGTCCACACATTTATGAGACCGTCAGAAATAAAAAAAAGCAGAATTACAGTCCGTGTTAGCAGAACAAGGTCATTTAGCTTTGAGCGGTACGAAGGACATCGTGGAGGGAATCAACCGCTCCACGTGACAATAACTTGCGAATAACTGACAACGCATCTAAAAGTAGCGTTTATTTGACCCCACATTCGTGTTCGTTGCTTGTATAAACATTAGTTCACAACAGGTAAAAATTAAAAGAATAATTTCAGTTTGTCGGCTTACCACGGCTCCCTCGCGTACTCCTCCATTTTGTTCTTTTCCTGTCGTGACGCAATCAGGAGCGTGACGCTGTCGGGTTGACGTCAGGTCACCGGTCTGATTTGCGCCCTCTAGTGGGCAGTGGGGGAACGCCAAATGGTATCTACTTTGTAAGCATTTTTTTTTGCTAGAAATTGATTAAAGATCCAACATTTCCAAAGTCAAAGCCTGATGAATGAAATCCACTGGATTATGTAATTAGCTAATCCAACTAAAAACGAAACAAAATCTTGTAGAGATTTTAACCTTTTAAATTTCTTTCCTCTTTTATCTTTGGGGGTTTAGAGTTTTTAAAATATTGTAAATATATAATTTCTTCTCTACCATACTTCACTTGCCACTTTGCGATGTAAAACTACAGGAAAAATACAGGTACAGATATGAAAGTATTGGATAAAGCAGACATGAGGCAGATTTTTTTGCACTGAGTATAGAAATAATGTGAACATGATAGTGATAGTTTGTCACCTTTACATACATTAGTGTAAGTATAGTAATCTAAAGATGTTTTAGTTACATAAATATCAGAGTGTCTGAACTTGGGGTGATTGTTTTTGGTCCTCGGCAAAGATGCAAGGACAGAACAACCTTAACAAGGACAGTGCACTGTGATAACCTTTGCCCTTGTCCTTGTTAAGGTTGTTCTGTTAACATGGTGTATTGTCCTTGCATCCAGTTCATAGCCTAACCTTCAAATAGGTGACAGCTCTAAGATGCAAGTTTGTATGCTGCTTTACTCTGCTTTACTCTTTACTCTTATATCAATGCTCAACTTACTCTCCCAACCCAAAGCACCTCACCACCTTGGTGCCCCTCCACATCCTACATCCAGGACGTTGCTCTGGGTTGGGAGAGTAAGTTGAGCATTGCTATAAGAGTAAATGTGTGGAAAAAGCATAAATGTTTCAGTTAATAACTTGCTTTCCCATACAGTCCTGGAAGAATAACCTTAGGTTTTATCTCTTCTTATTGTTGAAACAAGAAAGGGAAGGAATAGATTGTGGTTATCCAAGTCACAGTCCAACCAGGCCTATTACAACTATGCTAAATGAAACTATTTAGTTAAATACTTCACTGGGCAATATTTAAGGTAGCTAAAAGATAAAACAACAGATAAAAGATTATTTTACAATTAAATCTTTTGTTTGAGTGTCACGGTGCAATTATAATTACTATAATTCATGTTATGTTCTAATATTGTAATGGCATCAGAGTTTAAATTTATTGTTCCAAGCTTCATAGCAGGAGATGAGAAGGAATCTCAAAAATCCTAAAGTGGAATACCATCAGCAAGTATTTGTTGACATTAATCTCCTAAAAGTAACAGTGCTGCCACTATAACAGCATTACTAAAAGGTTCACAGTTCTGCTTTCCTCTTACCTACACTTTCAGTGAATGTAAAATTATGGATTTATATTAACTCATATGATTCCAGTAGGGTGTGAAACTAATTACAGTTTCTTAACAGATGTATAATCAAAGTTGCACATCTCCCCCCCCCCCCCCCCCATCTGCAATTCCATGTATCAAAGCGAACACATCAACTCTGCTCCATCTCTCTCTCTCTCTCTCTCTCTCTCTTTCTGTGGAATAATTGCTTAGAGACAGGCTGCTGGCAATCTTCCCATTATTAGGAAGGAGAAAGGAATGAGTTGCAGTCAAAGTCTCCATTGAGAATGACCATATATGGGAATTTCATGGTGCGCTGACTGAGGCAGAGGCAAATGAAATATAAACTGGGCTGTTGCTTTTCAAATCGGCCTTCACGTTTCTAAAAGGGCTCCATTACTGAACGAGATGTTTCTGTGGTACAGCGTCTTCTATATAAATGTTTTCTATTTAAAATATTTTCCAGGCAAGTTTTATTCAAGTTTCACTAATTACATATTTACATATTATATTACACACGTCATATACCCAAGGTCTATGCTGATTTACAGGTTTGAAATTATTGGTCTACGATGTTAATAATTTCCAATTCTACAACAAAGTGTAAAAATGAAGTGTGTTAAAGCTACTGTTATACTGCATTTAATAGCTTGACTACTAGAAGTTGGGTGCTAAATCAGAATCAGTGTTACAATGGTCTTTCAATATTTTTTCAACAGTATTTCAATAGTTCTTCAGAAGTACGATATTTCTGTAGTGTTTTGGTGATATTTAGCTCTTCTTACTCCTTTCTTTTGCTTAATAATTAAAACATAGACTGCATAGCCTCCAAATGTTAAATTAATTTCTTCAGTTTTGTTTTATTTCTGCTTTTTGTGATTTTTCACATGTAAATAAGACATTCCTGTCCTTCATTCCTAAATATTTTTTCAGTGAGGAACAGTACAGTGTGCACTGGATTACCTTAGACAAGAATACTGTCCTACTGAGTGCATTACATGATCTTAGACAAGAATACTGCTCTACTGAGTACGCTATACCTTATGTCAAGAATACTGCCCTACTGAGTGCACAACATTACCTTAAGTTAAGAATGCTGCACTACTAAGTGCACTACATTACCTTAAGTCAAGAATACTGCCCTTCCGAGAGCACATTACGTTAAGTTAAGAATGCTGCACTACTAAGTGCACTACATTACTTTAAGTCAAGAATACTGCCCTACTGAGTGCTCTACATTACCTTAAGTCAAGAATACTGCCCTACTGAGTCCTCTACATTACCTTAAGTCAAGAATACTGCCCTACTGAGTGCACTACATTACCTTAAGTCAAACATTGCCTCACTACATTACCTTAAGTCAATAATACTGCACTACACTGTCTGTATGTTGCATTACTTTATTAGGATCTACTCGACATTCTGTGTTTATCATAACTTTTGGGATTAACTCACATCATTACTCAGAAATCATTAGTCCTCATGGTGTGCACTGTGTAATGTCAAGCAAACATATTACTTTAAAAGACATTTTTAACTGAACAACACATCTTGAAAATAAAATGAGATTAGGTTCATTTTGCTATGTATGGTTGCAATATAAAGAAAAAAAAGAAACTTTTTGAAATACTATTAATTCTTATTTAAGTCTAGCATTATTTTTATATCTTGGAATGATTTCCTATGACATTTATCTTAAAGAGACCAACTGTGTCTCCATCGGAGAGATGAATTAAAATAGTACAATTTATTGACATGATAACATTTCTTATAGTCTAACCAGAACATTATTCCACGGGTGCAACTGAAACTAAGACAGTGAGGGAGGTAGTGATCCAGACTGTAGCAGTGCACAATGTTGTCATCTTCTCAATTTCTCCTCAATTCTACTGCATTCGATCCAACCAGATGCCATGTTCTCTTTGAATTATGTCATATGTAATGCTTGTAATCAAATAACATTTTTAATGAAAGAATAATCCTGAGTCAATTATAAAACCTATAAATTCTAAATGTCATTCAATTCTTCTTTTTAAATATGAACTGCTATTCTGTTAGGGTCACTTAAATCATGTGATGTGTTTGCATTACAAAATAGGCAGAGACATCAAAAAGAGAATCTAAAACCAAATAATAAATTCTATAGTGCTACACTCCAGCAGAATCTCCAAATGTTCCTAAAACTGTTCTCATTGTGTTTCAACAACAGCACAGCAAAAATGTCTTAATTGGAGAAAACATGTTTTGATTAAAGTTTCCCTTTAAATCCCTGATAATGTAGAATCCCATAACTTGATTAGAATCCCAAGCACAAGGACCTGTCTGCATACTGTCAACACATAATTAGTTAATAACAGATCTTCAGAAATGCATTGTAAAATATACCAGTTCCCATGGGTTCCATCCACATACATGCATGCATACTGTACTACATACACTCGCCATATAGTTTCACTTAGTGCAAATTATAAACAAGGCGTCAACATAGGCTGTTAGTGTCAGCCTGTGAGCACCACGACTCTACCAGGCATTCACTCCTCCATCCGCTCCAGTGTATTGCGAGGGAACCCCAGGCTGAATGATTCCGTCCTCATATTGTTGTATACAGCTCAGTAGAAGACTGTGTGTAAGGGAGGACAGTTGCCCATCTCCGTAATGTGTGTGAGATGTGTGGCCTCCTCCGCTCGTCCTTCTACCTTCTTTGTCTTTCTCAAGTTTCTGTCTGCTCATTGTAGAAGTTTTGGTAATTCAACCTGTGAGAAGAGAAAATAAATTTTAAAAATTTATTTAGCAGCCTTTAAAGAAAATGAAAGGGAGAGTGTGTTCATGTAAAGCCATTGTGACAGAATAAATGAATACAGAGCCAATAAGCATGATTTCAAGATAACGTAGGCTAGAATGGCTGCATGGGAAAATGTTTTTCTGGCTTTAATGAACTCTTAACTAAATGAGGATTGTTTGAGACATTTTGAAAGGTTTATTCTGAGCCCTCTTATCTTCTCATCTGCCACACAGAAACGTTTTAATATTTCTAAATCCTATTTTTCTGAAATCATTTTAAGATGCTCATGCTGAGGTGAGGAAGTGCCATTTCTTGCCTTTTTGAGTTGTTTAACGTTGGCCCCCCGTATGGAGGCGAGAAGCTGGTCCCGGGAGTTCAGGTTTCGGCCTCCGATACTGTCTCCCAGCTTCCTCCGTGACACCGGGGTCAGGGAGTTCTTTAAGAAGTCGCCATCCAGGATTGGTGGTGGTGGGGGTGGTAAACCCCCAGGTGGTGGGGGTGGGGGTGGAGGACCACCAGGCCCCTTCCTGGGCGCCAACTTTGGGGATGGTAAAGGAGATGGAACTGGAGATGGTTTTGGTGAGCTCCGTGGGGAGGCTTTGTTGAAGCCAGTTTTGGGGACCTCCAATGATTCTTTCCTGTCTCCGTTTCCCTGGGCTTGGGCCTGTTTCTGTTCCTGCAGCCGCTTTTGCCTCTGCCGGTCCATGTTGCGGCTGAGGATGTTGGTCATGGTCATACGTGGACCAGCCAACTCAAAATGGTAGCCCAGTTTAAGAAGAGTTGTGTTTTCCTTCAAAATCTTTGTCATCTCCATCTCTGTCTTGCCTCCGCAGATGTGTCTCTGGTTGTGAAAACGGAGCTCGGTGAGGGTGGAGTTATGTTGAAGGGCTTGGACCAAGGCCATGATGCCTTTGCTAGTGAGAAGATTGGAGTCAAGGTTAATGCTAGTAATGGTTTTGTTGTTGCGTAAGGTGCCCGCGATAGCGTAAGCCACATGGTCATCTGCACGACAGTTAGCGAGGGCAAACGTCTTAATATGTGTGTTATTTTTTAATGCTTCAGCAAACTGTATGAGGGTGTTGACTTTAATGACTTCAGAGTTGTTAACATTAAGCTCAGTCATCCCAGGATCATTGCAACAGACCCTTTCCAGATCTTCAGCAAACATGCTTGTAGACTCGTCTTCCTCCTCTTCCTCTTTGGTCTTGGTTTTTGAATTTTTATCTTCCACA
Organism: Brachyhypopomus gauderio; assembly: GCF_052324685.1. Classification (NCBI taxonomy): domain Eukaryota; kingdom Metazoa; phylum Chordata; class Actinopteri; order Gymnotiformes; family Hypopomidae; genus Brachyhypopomus; species Brachyhypopomus gauderio. The sequence continues at coordinate 24,257,081 of NC_135211.1, read as the reverse complement.
CAGTTTCCAACTTTTACTTCCTTAGAAGACTCATGTACTTCATTTAGGATCTCATTATGCACTTTTACATCCACTTTTGCCTTGCCAGAGGAGTTCTTCTTCAGTTCCTCCTTTCCAATAATAAATTCCTCGTCCTTTCTTGCTTTCTCATCCTCTGTATCTGTGCTGTCAGTATCTTTCCTAAAATCCTTTTTTGCCCTGTCTTTGTCCTTATCGCTGGACTTTACTACGTCAGCTGGTTTGTTGATCTCTTTCTCTTCTGACATCCTCTTTTCATCTGTTATCGTCTCCGCGACCAGATTTTGTTTTTCCTCTAACTTGGAAACCAGGCCTTTTGTTTTACTGTCTTCCTTTTTCCTAACTTCTTCTCTCCTCTCTCTCTCCTTTCTTTCTTCTTTCTCCTGCTTCTCCTGTAACCTGGAGATCATCTCCTTTGTCTTGTGGTCTCCCGATTCTCTTCTCCAGCTTTCCTCTTTTCTATCCTTCTCTTTAGAATCCTCCTTTTTCTCTTGAAGTTTGGATATCAGCTCTTTCGTTTTGCCATGTGCAGACTCTCTTCTGTCCTTGAGCTTGCAGTCATCATTCGGCTCTTTCCCTCTGACCTCCCCTCTCAGCTCCCCTCTGACCTCCCCTCTCAGCTCCCCTCTGACCTCCCCTCTCAGCTCCCCTCTGACCTCTCCTCTCCTTCCACTCTCACCCTCCCTCTTGAAGCACCCCGGTCTTGCACCTTTAATGTCCTCTAGGCCTCTGGGGTTCCTGTCCTCTGTTTTATCATCATCTTTAGCAGGAACACTAGATGTGGAGACACTGGTTTGCCACTGCAGTCTTCCATCACTGTTCTCCTGACTCAGGCCCATCTTCCTCAGATACTCCTGTTTTCGACTTTCCCTTCTGGGCTCACCCTATAGGGAAAACATCAGCGAACAAATGGCTTTATACAAACTGATAGATTTATAGCTAAGTTATAAATTCATTGTGAATTGTCTTCCAGACAATGTTGAATATTTTAAAATGGAGAGAAATCATGCAGAAAGAAAGAAAGAAAGAAAGAAAGAAAAGAAAGAAAATGGCTATTAGGCTAATGCATTTACTGAGCTTAAATACTAAAGCAATGCTAAGTATTTCATGTTTGTTTTACAGGTCATCAGGTATATTAGAGCGGAGCCATGAATCTACAGTGGCTGAGTGTGATTTGTGAGCCAGGGTCGCTTTGGCTGTGCAAAGCATGGGCTTGGCAGACCAGTCCTTAAAAGGCAGTGCGCAAAGGAGCAATCAAGCTAGGAATTTCAACAGAAACACAACAGAGACGACAGCAAAACAGAGTGGCTTCACTTCCACTGAAGAGTTTCACACACGCGCACCCTGCTGTTAACACAGCTCACTCATGTGTCTCCGTTAACACCCCTCATCGCTGCAGATCGCAGACTGAAAGTTCCAACATTTAAATTATTAATTTAACAACTGTGACCAAAATATTACTCTTGACATCCATGCTGCAGTTTCCTAAAAAGGCTAAGGGCTAAGAAGGTCCACCGTCATCAGATAATTATCAGAGGCTTGGGAGGATAGATGACTGTTAAGAATAGTATACGAGTACGCTTATTTATTAATTGATTCATTTATATACGTACGTACATATGTATGTATGTACCTATGTATGTATTTGAATATTTTTTATTAAAAAAAAACGCGTTAACAAGTGCGCTAAGTCTTCGTTCATACCTCAGTAGACAGGTTCCTTTGTAAATGCCTTTTGGACTCATCGTCGCGATTACTGAAGTTCGGATCTTTTTTAGATGCTTTTTGTTTAAAATCCGTTTGGTCCACTACTATAATTTCGTTCGGGTCGGGGTCCGGTACAGTCGACACCACCTTCTCCAGTTCCTCCACCTCTTCGGGCGACAGGTTTGACAGCAGATTGTCGAGATCCGGGTCCTCACTTACCTGCCGCCCAGTCCGCGTAAGTCCCTTCAGTTTTCTCCTGGACATAACTGCGCAGTTGGAAATCATGCGATAAAAGAAAATTTGTTCGCGCGCTTGCAGCCGTAATTGTTTCACCTTTTGTGTATTGCCATAAATAAACACATATACTTTTAAGAGAAAGAGCAGTGACGTTCAGCCTATTCCGTTTTGGACGCCCTATTAGCGCACTGTGGTCATTCGGAGGCAAGATACCAACCAGCTTATGGCGCGACGGTTTCTCATCACAAGTTTGTGGTGCTTGGACATTCCTTGAAATCCATCGCGAGTGCCTGCCCATATTTAGATAGCGGTACACAGTCCTTTAAAGGCAGCTGGGAGGGCTATGGTTTACTAAATCCCCAAAGTATCCTAGAAACAAACTTCCTATTTGTGATAATATTGTGCTTTCATTGCAACGGTGAATTCATAGGTTCGGGAACACAGTCTGAACTGACTGAAGTGTTTTGCCTGCATTGTTGAATTAAGATACCAAGTACATAAGCATTATGCATATATCGTATATGCATAATATACGATACATTATACGAGATCATATATAAATGTATATATAAACTTTACATTTATATATAACTATTATTATTACATAAATATTATTTTTTATGATCAATCTTACCTGAAAACTGTTCACAAAACTATGATGGATGTTTAGCATTTTTGGCTACTGTGAAATAAAAATAGATTATTTAATTATTTTACATAACTGTAGGTAATGAGCTACATAAATAAATGTCACTCATCTAACTTATCACAATAATGTATACCACCGCATACTGTGGCAAGTGAATGAAACAGGCTTTAAGATGTTATAGCCACAACAACAAGTAAAAACATGTAAAAGACCAAAGGTTTTTATTGTAAAAAGTGAGTTATGCAATATAATTCTTCCATTTCTGTCTGTTAGAAGTCCCTTATAAAGGCAAGAATTTAATTTCTAACATCAGTAGTTTTGCATCATTCTGTGAGTAAAATGGTTAGACGTTTGTTACATTTAAAAACATCTCTGTGGCCATCTTAGATACAGACGTTCAGATTTGTACTTCACATTCCAAAGTGACAAATAAATTAACAATTAGGCAGAAAGGACTTTGCATTATATCACACTCTATTTGCATTAAAGCACAAGTCATTTAGACGAAACACAAACTGTCACCACTGGAAGTGGTAATTTGGCATTCACTGTACTACTGAAGCTGCGTCCAACATGTAACTGCAAACACCTTCCACTTAAGATGAGTGTTTATGGCATTACTGTGAGGACGTAGTAATGCTTACTTAAAACACAGCACACATGAATGGGTTCGGAAATATTTTTACTTAAATTCCTGTTTACAGCAAACCCACTTCTTCTGAAAACATTACTCCAAAACTGAAATGCTAAGAATTCCTCTAATGCTTCAACCAGAAATGGTAGTGCACCCAAAGAGTCTTTATCCAGAAGTTCATGAAATATGACAAACTCTTGAAAGCTGAAGAATCTCAATATATATCAAAATTGCAGCCTAGAAAACCCTGAAATAACAGATGTCATGAGTAAATCCCCATACAAACACCATTCAAATCAAAATCTAAAGCAAGGACATGAGTTTTATGTAAGCATAATCTGTTAACTTAATGAAGTCACTTTATTGACTCCCACCCCAAAAGGCAAAATAAGTTGATCAGATAAGGGGCCCATGGGAATTAATTTAAGCAACATGAGCCACAAATACAGTTAACAAAGGGCTGGCATCTAAATAGAATTTACACCTCAAAACTGTTAGAATTACATAAAAACATGAGGGCAGCAATACAGAACAAAGTAATGTAAGAATGGTATTCAAGACAATGCCAATGTAAATGCTGTCTAATATCTGTCTAATCTCATTTTCAGACTGGCAGATGTTAATTCTCATGCGGTGTAGAACGTTACATATTGTAGACTATTAGTGTGGATGACATGCTTTCTAACATGGACTTTTTATTTGTGTGTCAGTACAGACAAGTCATGTAGCGGAACAAGGAAAAAATGTCTCAGTGCCAATGAAACAAACAAAACGCTCTTTCGTCCTGCAGCCAACAGTGCCAAGAATAATGACACCAAAATTTTTATGTCTGTCTAGCAAATGTTCCACAGCAAACGATGACCATGTAGCATGCGGAGTTAGCCGATTGGGGATTTGTCAGTTGGCGAGTCGGGTGTTTAGTGGAACTCCAAAATATGATGTGTGTCACCTGTGCATCACACTGGAGCTTAAAGCACACCCAGGCCATTCACTCTTCACTCTGCCGCGCATTCAAGAAATAAATACAACTAGATAGGCAAAGTTTGTGAACAAACTTTATGTTGGCTTGCAAAGCAGCTGAAACGCTGTTTTGACTGTTGATGACCTAATGTTAAAGGTTGTTTTAATGTTATCATTGTTAAATTATGTTGCGGTTAAAGAGCAGTTTAGGTGTTTGGGGTAATTACTGCTGAGGGGTAATTGGCTGTGGGGTAGTTGACATTGAGGGGTTATTGACCTGTTGGGGTTATTGTTGTTAATGGCTATTAAGTTTACTGTGTAGTTCCTGTTAAAAGCTTGTTTAGATGTGGATTTCTTTGTTGAGGGGGTATTAACTGTGGTGGGGCAATTACTGTTGAGGGGCTATTGCCATTGGGGTAGTTAATGCAGATGTATTTGATATTGTTGAAGGCTATTCGTTTAATGGGGTTGTTGCAGTTAAGAGGTAATTTAGCTGTTTGGGGCAATTACTGCTGAGGGGTAATTGGCTGTGGGGTAGTTGATATTGAGGGGTTGTTGACCTGTTGGGGTTATTGTTGTTGATGGGTATTAGGATTACTGTGTAATTTATGTTAAAAGCATGTTTAGATGTGATTTTTTTTTTTGTTGAGGGGGTATTTACCTGTGGTGGGGCAATTAGTGTTGAGGGGCTTATTGACATTGGGGTAGTTAATGCTGATGTATATGATATTGTTGAAGGCTATTCGTTTAATGGGGTTGTTGATGTTAATAGGTAAATTAGCTGTTTGGGGCAATTATTGCTGAGGGGTAATTGGCTGTGGGGTAGTTAAGATTGAGGGGTTATTGACCTGTTGGGGTTATTGTTGTTGATGGCTTTTAAGATTACTGTTTAGTTTCTGTTAAAATCTTGTTTAGATGTGAGTTTTTTTGTTGAGGGGGTATTTTCCTGTGGTGGGGCAATTACTGTTGAGGGGTAATTGGCTTTGGGGTAGTTGATGTTGAGGGGTTATTGACCTGTTGGGGTTATTGTTGTTGATGGGTATTAAGATTACTGTGTAATTTATGTTAAAAGCTTGTTTAGATGTGATTTTTTTTTTTTTGTTGAGGGGGTATTTACCTGTGGTGGGGCAATTAATGTTGAGGGGCTTATTGACATTGGGGTAGTTAATGCTGATGTATATGATATTGTTGAAGGCTATTAGTTTAATGGGGTTGTTGATGTTAATAGGTAAATTAGCTGTTTGGGGCAATTATTGCTGAGGGGTAATTGGCTGTGGGGTAGTTAAGATTGAGGGGTTATTGACCTGTTGGGGTTATTGTTGTTGATGGCTTTTAAGATTACTGTTTAGTTTCTGTTAAAATCTTGTTTAGATGTGAGTTTTTTTGTTGAGGGGGTATTTTCCTGTGGTGGGGCAATTACTGTTGAGGGGTAATTGGCTTTGGGGTAGTTGATGTTGAGGGGTTATTGACCTGTTGGGGTTATTGTTGTTGATGGGTATTAAGATTACTGTGTAATTTATGTTAAAAGCTTGTTTAGATGTGATTTTTTTTTTGTTGAGGGGGTATTTACCTGTGGTGGGGCAATTAATGTTGAGGGGCTTATTGACATTGGGGTAGTTAATGCTGATGTATATGATATTGTTGAAGGCTATTAGTTTAATGGGGTTGTTGATGTTAATAGGTAAATTAGCTGTTTGGGGCAATTATTGCTGAGGGGTAATTGGCTGTGGGGTAGTTAAGATTGAGGGGTTATTGACCTGTTGGGGTTATTGTTGTTGATGGCTTTTAAGATTACTGTTTAGTTTCTGTTAAAATCTTGTTTAGATGTGAGTTTTTTTGTTGAGGGGGTATTTACCTGTGGTGGGGCAATTACTGTTATGGGGCAATTACTGTTGAGGGGTAATTGGTTGTGGGTTAGTTAAAATTGAGTTGTTGTTCAGTTATACAGTTAATACTGCTGCAGGGACTGAGGGAGAGAAGAGGTTCCGTGCGTGTGTTGTGTGAGCCTGTGGGGATTCCGCCATTCATTCTCTATGGGAAAAAGTCAACTTTGGAGCGCTGTCCTGAGGACACCGTATGTCCGACATGTCCCAAAAGCACAAGCATACTTCTTCCATATGAGATCTGTGAACCTGCCAATTTTCAAGGTTCTAGCTCAAAAACTGCGACCTGTAAAAGTTACCGAAAACTCGAATAGAATAATAATAAGAAGAAGAATAGAGAGAACAGTATGTTGGCTGCTTCGCAAGCCAACATAATAAATTAAATATCAAAGTGCCACAGGTTATTCAAGAGACTCCTCCATAGTGTCCCAGATCAGCCACTAGAGTGCACTGTGCTCTCCTTACTGCAGGATGTCTCAGTGGCCCGGGTACTGTGGAGGAGAATACGGCGGAGGAGCTGAAACACACAAACCATGACAGACAAGTTATGCATCATCTGTTTTTGTCACAATGTTGGAAATAAATGTCATTCTGATTGTACCAACACTGATTTAATTAACAAACTACGTTGATTTATCACCCACGGTGCATGTCGATGATTTTTTTGGGTTTCTCTCTTACCTCCTTGACTGTATGCTGGATCGTTGTGGAGATATGGTGGATAAGGCCCCTGTGCCATCATCGGATTTTGCGGCGGCATACCAGGGTACTGCGGTGCTACTGGGTAACCAGGGTACTCAGGGTTTCCAATGGGTTTTCCATAAGCATCATACATTGGCTCCACAGGGTAACTGGCCATTGGGATCTGCTGGGCTGAAATTACATTGTTTTTTATGCAGAGTGCTCTCCATGCCAGAGGTTGTGAATGCATTTTCATGATGCAGCTTTGTAAACAGCAGTCGTAGGACAATCGACTAAGCGGCAGTTGAGGAAGCAGCTGATATGTAAACCATGCATGTTAATGTCCAGCGGATGCTCTGAATCCATGCAGTCCAGTTAATACTGGTATATACTGTAGCACTCTACATTGTGTAACAAATACGATACCTTCCTCGGTCTCTGCAATGCAAAGAAATTCGTCATCACCTTTAAAATTCTTTCATAATGTGTAAAGCATATTTTAAAGCAGCGTTTCTCAACCGGGGTGCCGCGGCACCCTGGGGTGCCGTCTGTCTTCATCGGGGGTGCCGTCAAAATATTCTGATGTGAAATAAAAAACTATTGTTTTAAAAAATGAAGTTATTATACGCTTTAAAAATCATTAAAATGTATTTCATATGACCAGATCTTGCGTGAGCTTTTTTCAGGCGGGGGGGATTGCAATCTGTCGCGATGGTTAGTGTAGCGGCTGTGTGTGTGTGTGTGTGTGTGTGTGTGTGTGTGTGTGTGTGTGTGTGTGTGTGTGGTTGGGGAGCGGGCTGGCTAAAGTCTACCAAGAAACAGCGCGATCTATATTCTGATTGGTTCAACCTGTTATAATATACAACCGATGGATTGGCTGAATATGCTGCGGTGTGCGGCGATTAGATTATTTAAAAAATAAATTAATAATAATAATATTCAAGCGTGAGAAATTCCATGTGTGGCGTGAGAGCGTGTGAAATCGCTAAATATGCGTGAGTCTCACGCTCAAAGCGTGCATATGACCTGCATATGACCAAGGTCAGCATGTGATTACGCAGGTTTCCCACTGACTGGGGCGTACTCACACTAGGCACGGTTTGCTCGTTCCGTGCTGGGGCCCGGTTATCCCCCCTCCCCACTCCCCCTCTGGCCTGCACTCACACTCGCTTCAGCAACCCGGCCCGAGCACGCTTACGTCATCACAACGGCGCTTTATTTGGAAAAAAGCGCGCTCGCACAACACTATAGAGCTCATGATTCTCTTTTTATTGTATTTTTGGAGTCGTTTTGGGAGTGCAGAAACACGGTGCAAGCACAGATTTATCGATCATTTAACACAACGATTGTCTGCTAATCGCTTTGCCGCTATGACTGTTTAACGTGAGCGTCGCATCACTGATGTCATGTTTGAGTTCCAGCGAAATGAACCAATCAGACGAGGCACCAAGCGGGCCCGGGCACGGATAGCGCTCACACTAGAAGCGAACCGTGCCAGAGTCCACATGAATCGTGCCCTGGCCCACCTCTTCAAAGCGGGCCCGAGCACGGTTAACTGATCCGGGCCCGGGCACGGTTGGAGCGCTCACAGTAGCCAAACGAACCGTGCTTCGGCAGGCAACCGTGCCCGGGCCCGGATCGCAGAGCCTAGTGTGAGTACGCCCTAAGTCACATTTATCTGCTCTCTGTCTTAATAATCACTTTTTTTGTGTTATGTTGGCTGGGAGATGGTTGCAGAGAGTATGTTTTCAGGGTTGCCAACGCTCACGCATTGAGCATGAGACACACGCTTTGACAGTATTCACACGCTCTCACGGCACACTTCCGATATCTCACATCCGAAAAAAAAATCTTGTTTATTTATCTGATCCATATCTATGATTCAATGAGTTACTAGTTCGCTCTGGCGCCAACCACCCGCGATCGATAGATTGCGATATAATACTTAATTTGTGTCCATTTTACGTTCACACCCCCCCACCCCGGTCAACAACTTACGTCTCCACCCCCACCCCCCATCCCCCCCAAAGCCTGTGTTTTTAACGCATTGTAAACTGGGGTGCCTTAAAATTTTGCATGCATATAAAGGGTGCCACAACTGAAAAAAGGTTGAGAAACACTGTTTTAAAGTACCAGAATAACACTGCCTGTAAAATTACTAAATAAATAAATATAACTGCATAAAGAGTTGCATGCAGTTCCATTGCTGCATCTGTGGAGTTTCATTATTGACGGTCATCTTAAGCTTTGTCGTACTGAGGTCTATGGTTCTGTTGCTGTCCCACAAAACCAAACAAGCAAAACCTGCAATGTCAGTGTACAGGATGTCCCCACATCCATCACACATGCAGAACACTGTTGGTCTTAACGTTGGGACATCACATGATCCTTGGCCTTGTCCTGCCATTAAGCGCAGCCACTGTTATTAGGCATGGGAACAAAACCTCCCCATTCTGTGGTCCCTAGACATATATAATGAGTGTGAGTGTGGGTGCTTGTGTGTGTTCACCTTCTTAGGATGTTCTGCCTCTCTGCTGGTGGGTGTGTGTGTGTGTGTGTGTGTGTGTGTGTGCTCACCTTCGTAGGAGGTCCTGCCTCTCTGCTGGTGCCGCTGGTACAGGTAACAACAAGAACACATGAAGCAGCACACCATGGTGGCGATGGCGGCCACGAACAGCAGGATGGAGGATGCGATGCCTGCTATAGTGGAGGGGCTATGGAGCAGAGCATGGGCCAATCAGAGGGAGCAAATAACAAACAATTGTCCTTACTTCAGTTACATTACAAGGATCAGATGTATCTAAATTATTACAGCCTCCTCCTACACGTGTATATATAGAGATTATTTTTAATTTCATATAACACCTGTAATTCAGAGACATAATTGCAAGAATGTAAAGTTTTTTTTAATACTGAAATTGTACTTATAGCAGAGCCTACATATACTAGTATACCACACACATGCAGAAACAACATATTGCAGTACACTCCACACCAGTAGAAACTACATAAAGCACTACAACACGCACAATCAGAACCCATATATCCCAGTAACCCATGCACGATCAGAAACTATATATACCAGTATACTTTTACCAGTTACAACTCTTTAAACACTGTAAATATGGCACTGTAAAGTAAAACAAAGATGGCTGCTTCCGTGTAATCAGTCCTTACTAACTTTCCTGGTAGCCAATTAAACCATTTATAACCCAACAGATACTTAATAATAGAACAAGGTCTACAATTTATTATTATTATTATTATTATTATTATTATTATTATTATCATCATCATCATCATAATTTGTTGTTGATATAGATAAAATCTATCTATATCCATGGTTGCCAAATGATTTTTCCAAAAAATCATCCACAAACAAAAATCTAAAAAAAAATCTAACAAAAACCCTACAAATTTGACCTCGTAAATGTTTAAAGTGGTCACCTAGCTATCTAAGCCCTAGGTAATTCTGGGTCATTTTAAAATCCAATGTTAAAAGGATTTCATTAATTGGAAACCGTGTGTTAATGAGACCCCATGTTTGATTAACTACACTGTCGCAACAATACAAGAGCAGTGTTGTAGGTCTCCAGGGCAGCTCGAAGACTGTTGCAGACTACAGCATTATTGTGATGGCTGTGTGCTGTCTCAGAGCGGACATGGCAAATGCACTTTTAGTGTTTGGTCAGGCAGAAACCAGAGGGTCGGTGTACTAAATTAAACAAATGGCCCAAAATTAGCACACTGATGAAAAATAATAAAATCATCACTCCAGGTTAATACTCATTATCTTTTTAAGTGAGCAATTAAAATATGGACTATTTTATATATATATATATATATATATATATATATATATATATATATACACTAAGTATTAATTACTCTATTCATTTTTACAATAAACAACATTCTCAAATGAGAAGAGATGTTTTGCACTAGAATCTAACTATCTAGTATCCATCTGTCCATCTGTACCAGAGCTGGTACATGTATAATAAATGAAATATAAATCACAAGGATAAAATACAAAAAAAATCTACAATTTCCATTACCCATTTCTCCCATCAACCATGAAGGAACATCATACGAGAATACAAATAATACTGAATCTAATATGTTTAATGCAAATATAATTAATTACTTAAACCCCCCTTCATGAGACAACTTCATGAGAAAACAAAAATCACAAGAAAAGGTCTGTTACAGGTTTTCTGATTCTAATTATACTGGTGAATGTCTTTAAATGAAAATGCAGATTTTGCAAAGTGATAGTAATACAACACGCTCCGCTCAAGGTAGAACTGACAGCCCTGCACAAATTATCACAGCAAAGCTGAAAACATGTCCTGAATACATTAGACTGCCAAAATGTAATAGGAAGTGCACAAGGTGAAGTGCACAAGGTTTACAGAATACAGCAAGGGTGATATGGTTGTCAAACATTGTGAATGCTGGATTATTCCAGGCATCTTCTGGGAAAATCCTTGGATCTAGAATGCGTGCGTGTTGGTGATGTATCGATAATGAACTAATTTATAATTTTTTGCATGACTCAATTTTTAAAAGAGGACAATCCAAAATAAAAACATTTGAGCTCATCTACATTTTTTTTTTTAGATATTCACCAACATTTGATGACGCTAGTTACTGTTTTACTGTATAATTTATTTATATCTTTAAAAATCTTTAGAACTGGAAAATCCTGCTTGTTAATTATTATATGTTATAATTATACAAATATTTAGAAAGAACTGGTCAGGCATTCATTCATTCATTCTTTCATTCATTCATGTATTTATTTATTTATTTCCTGGCACGCCCTCGACTCCAGCACGTGGGAATGTGGAGGTGTCCGTTACATCCCTCACCTGAGGTGGAAAAGCATGCATCGCTTCTGTCCTCGCTCTGTGATCATCTTGAAGCCGTCCAGGCAGCAGTAGCGCCGGTGGCAGTTGCCACAGCAGAAGGTGATCAGTGGGCAGTCGAAGCCGTTGTGCCAGGTGCCGTTTTTATCGACGTACCACAGGCAGTCCCCATCGGCACTCACTGTGTGCAAAGAACAAAAACAAGCCCGTAAGGATGTCAGGAATCGGAAAAGGTGAGACTGAAGAGTGGTACATTAGGATTGCTAGGTGAAATGGTTGATCTCCGAGCTGTCCGAGTCAGTTTTCTATTGTCGGTTAGTGATTATGCACAATGTGAAAGATTCACACGTTTGGAGAAGAAACACTGCTGTGGTCGTACAGATCCGTTTTGGGTGGAGAGCGCTTGCTGTCAAGCTGGTGTCTGGCTCAAAATCTGGTTCAGTGTTGGTCAGAACAAAATGAGAGGCGTTTTACGGAACATAGGCAAGTACACTGAAGCCAAGTGAGAAGAAGTATGTTGTGAATTGCAATGCACATTATTTTTAGGAGCGACAGAAGAGGTGTTTAAACTACAGGAACATGAACCGCAGGAATGAACCAACGTCAGTGACTAACGATTTCCACAAGTAGGAAGCAAACTTCGACATTATCAACTGTACCCTGGGATCATTAGTAAGATTATGCCAAAGAAAGGGCGTTAGATCTTACCACGTCTGCTTAAATATAGAATACACCTGCTTCAAGGTCTCAACTGCTGGATTCGCTTTCAGTTACTGACTGAACGGATGATTTTACGTGTAAGGCCACATTTGTGTGTTTTTCACTTGCCGTCTCTCCGTCGTACGTTGCTGCTACATTATTAAGATCTCACGCAATAGCGTAACACGGGGAAACTAATCCGTTGCTGTTAGACACACGCAGATATGACAAGTAGACGTGGATCATATTTAAGACTCAAATAGGCAGGATAAGGGCCTGAATAAAATGGTATGCATGTAGAATAAAGCCATTTTATACAATTTACAAGGTATACAACTATGAGAGACTAGTATTTGTTTATTATACTTGCATATTGTGTAGTACAGATGCAATAATTGCATTTATTGCGAAAATACATCTCGTGCTTCACATGTAAATGAATGAAATCAATGGTACTTTCATTAGAAATATAAATATATTGGTTTAAAACGTTTACCCTGAAAACACTACCAAATGAGACACTACCAGTGATTTAGTATGACGTAGAATAACGGTAGCGTATATTTAAACTCCGTGTATTATAAAGCAATTTTAGCATCCGTTTTAACAGCGTTTTAATCGGGTGTGTCTGCAATCCACATATTTATCACATTCACGTGCTTATTATTTATCAGGACTCCCGTCGGGGCCTGTCAAGAAACCGGAGCACAATATCGCCTTACCGTGCCAGACAGAGAGCGCCATATAGATGACTGGTATAACCATGGCGGACAGGGACATCTTGACTCCGATAAATTATCCGTCAACCTGGTGAGGAAATGCAGAATGGAAGAGTCGCATTTGTGTCGACTGAACGAGAGCTTTTAAATCCCAAGGTCCTAGCACTGGCTCGCTGCGCATACAAGCATTTGCTTCGTGATCAACACAAGTCTTACGATTTGTGTCGAATTACACATCGTCCGTGACGCTGCAGGCGGGGAGGTCGGATCGGTGAGCCCAAGTCCAGCTCCTTAACGTCTCCTGGCCTAAAGGCGGATTTTATGTCCCGACAATGAGCGTGTCGCAACAAATCTGACATGTGAAAAACAAGAGCGATGATGCTCGCAAGACGTCTCCCATCAGCACGGACACCAGCTGACGTAATGTCACCGACTGGCTACGGCAGCGACGATGCACGCCTCAGAAATGCGTGAACGGAACAGAAACGAGAGGGATAGCCCCCAGGTTTATCTCTAGGATTTGGCTGCAGCAGTTGACGAGACGTTAGTTAATCGAATTTTCTTTTTCGTAAATAAATGCTCTAATGTCCACCACATAAATGGCCATCCCCCAACGGACAGGATTAATCTCCCTTGGTGTCAGCCCACCCAAATTCCTTACATAGCCAGTAAAATCGGTCTAAAAACGCGAACAGGCCCAAGGACGAAAATAATTTTCACGTAGGTTTATGCATCGGCCTCAACTTTGGCGGACTTAAAGTTACAACAAAATGTTAAAATTATGTGTAACTAATATTCCCACAACAACGCCATGCAACATTAAAACTATTACAATTTGCTTTTTGAATGGCACTTTTTAAAATTGGTTTGTCAAAATCTAAATTTGCTGAAGGCACGTCCACTGACTGGATTCACTCCTACCCCGCCAAAAACTTATTGGCGTACATATTCATATCAATAAATAAATCAACGTGCTTTGATGGATTACAAAAATTCACATCAATACATGGCAAATGGTACACTAGCTGTTTAATACTGTGTCCCGAATTAGACACTCAAAATCTCTGTCTGATAAAACCGCTGATGGAGCAAGAGACTAAAATTGAAAATGAGACCTTCACGGGCCTTTATTGTGGAAAAATCATCCCCCAAATCCAGCGGGTATAAGAATACTAATAGGCTGTATATCACCATGGCAACTCTGTGACTCTCATATCCACCCACATTGTGCAGCCATGAAGATGAGGTTTATGAGATCTTTTCACGACAGCAATGATCAAAGTTCATCATCTTCCAAAAATTGTATGCCTTCCTTTACAGAAAGATTTTCAGACCACCATGATTTGGTAAATTGAGAGAAATACAAATGGACACCAGCTGGATGCTTCATAAACATATCTATATTGATAATAGTTCCTTTGAAAATAACTCCGTGACCCATTTTTAACCTCAGTTATCATGCCCAAAGTTCCACTTGTGGTCTGTGTTTATGTCCCATTATTTCCATTACCACTCCAGTCCTTTGTGGGGTCAATCCTGCCCAACGCAAACCCTCTTTCCGCTGTTCTCTTCCCGTGTGTCCTTCAGTAGACCGTGGGACAGGACATGTCATCGAGGGCGACGTCTTTGCAAAACAGTCTTCCGCTGTGCTCCGGGTTCGTAAGTGCGAGCCTGATTGGCTTCCAAAGGCCACTCCAGTGCTCTGGTTTCGAATCGTACAAGTGCATGTTGAACACTGAGACAAGGACACGGTTTTGACGCGTAGAAGGCATCTTAGATACCGATGGACTGCAAGACTCTCCTCTCAGAGTCATTGAGATGGCCAGAGAACATGGCGTAACACGGCTGCTGAGCAAACTGGGTGAGGAAGTCAGTCAGATAGGCCTGCAAGAGAAGGAGGAGATGTTCACAGCAGCACCGGCGGAGACACAGACAAGAGGGAAAACGCTTGATTATGATGACACAGATGAACAGTGGAGACATTACCTGAAGGTCAATTTGATATATAGGATCCTTTAAAGCATCTGGGTCATCTTCATCATCATCTTCATAATAATCATCATCTACGACAACATACAAACAATATAAATATGACTTATCTTACAATTAACAGCAATTATTTTTGAGTCATGGACTCTCAGTAACTCAGAAACTTTGAGCAGTCAGCCTGCCCTCTTGTACCAGAGGCAAAGAATTGCAAAACATAAATGTGATTATTGCTTTGATTGTTTACAACACGTTGAGGTTTTTAATCTTCAGTACTGTGCCCAAGATTTTCTATATGGAGCTGAAAGAGCACTCTATTATTACAAAGCTGCATCAGAATATAAGATTACATTTTATACCTGCAAATCAACGGCCATATGACATTACTGTACTGGGTTCAAATTTGTGCTGCAGTTAATAATACTCCATGGATTTAAAAAAAAGTACCTTCTGTATATAATTATATAATTTGCAACAAACTATTCTGGGAACATGTTCTATGTGCTAATGAACTTGCCATGTATTGAAATTACACAGATGACACGAGGTCATGCCATGACCCTGATCCAACAAGCGTGTCTACACGGATGGAGTGGCAGTGGAGTAGGTCGAACATTTAAGAAATAATAAAAAAATAAAAAAATAAACCAAAACATGGTATCAAAGGGGACAAATATTACATTCTCTGCAGTTTGGCAGAATGTTTCAGGGATCTAAACCATTCACACTCCCGTTTCTGGTGACTATTTGTTCTTTTCAGGACTTAAGACGTGCATTCTCTTCCTAGTGTTTACCATTTCAAGTGCCTCAGGACTCTACCTGCCATACGGGCCACACAGCCAGGACACCTGTATCAATGCTTTATAGCTGTATCAATGCAATGGTTTATTGCTGCCAAAGTCAGACCTCTTGGGATGATCTTTTATAGAAAGTCCAAAAAAATTAAATAAAACAAAAATAAAATTTCACTGTTCACAAAACAGTCTTACCATATTTGTTAGAGGATATAAGATCAGAAAGAAGCTGCCCTTCTAGCCCTTCCTCCTCCTCTTCCTCCTCATCCTCTTCTTGATCTTCCCACATTCCTCCCGAATCTGAAACGCATATCTCAAAAGATTAATAGCTGAGCTCACTTCAAAATCATCCAATTCACATGTAACCCCCCCACGCAGATATCAAATGAAAAATGAGCATGACTTGAGCAACCTTTGTGCTTTTAAACACAATTTGTATTTCATAGAATAAATATGGGACATTTGGCTTAAAACACGACTTAAATGAAAACTTTGGGGATGAAAGGGCCATTCAAGAATTCCTAACATCCAATGAATCAGCTAACAGCTGAACATGCTGAATTCATGATTAATACACCATTTACAACGAGGATGAAATAAAATGGTTTATGACTACTGCACCTTGACTCCAGTCTGCAGGGGTTGCTCTATTTGCATTGGCCTCCACTACTGAGGACAGTTCGTTTACAATGAGTTTAAATATCTTCACCAGCAAAGGAATGTTGGTCCACCGCTCTGGATCTAAAGCAGAGCAGAGTTATCATTAGACATTCCAGGGCTGATCAGCAGGTGCAGTGCTGGTGAGACGCCACTAACCAACGCATGCTTACTTTTGGCAGATTTGGATCGTGTACGAATTCCTTCATCTGGGTTAAAGATTTCCTCTCCTTTCACTACAATATCTTGCAGGCGTTTATCGTTGGTATTAAGACCGTGTTGAAGGAGCTTACACAAGGCTATAGCACTGCAGACAAAGGAAATTAGGTCAGAGAACAGACTCTGGGCCTTGTGATATATGCCAATGGCAGACAGATGGAAAGAGATGTTACACTCCCACACCTGACTTTGCCTTCATACTGTCCGTAGAAAAGATGCTGGCGACTCATCCATTCGGTCATGACGAACTCCAGAGCGGGTTTCCCAGTAGGACCGGGCAGACTTGACAGGAACTCCAGCAGAGGTTCGAGCTGAGAGTGGACCAGGTGAGCAAACACCATGATCAGAGACTGCAAGGGAGATAAGAGTGAACAGGGTCAGAAGTCGGTGATGACATGAGTGGGACACACCGTGACTCAGGCACCACTCAGATGGCTAGTTTAATAGTAAGTGGAGAGACTACATGCTATCTGTTCAACATTTACATTCAACATTATTCTATTATACATTTACGTTCTCTTGAATATGCAATATGAAATATTAATATTAACATAATAAATAAACAACTAAGAAGTAATGATATGGACATTTGTGTTTGCTGAAACTCTGAAAATGAAAGCTTAGCACCAATACAACAAAGAAATATCTGCCTGAATCACAGATGTGTAAAAGATAATAATTAATTATGGACTCTAAACCTCTTTGGGAGAGAGGGCAGGATACTACCTGCATGACACTGAGGGTTTCAGCTTGTTGCATCTTGCTGAGGATGGCTCTCAACACCTGGTCCAGTTGGTCGCCCAGCTGGGTGCCTGCCCGGGCGATAAGTGTGGAGACCAGGCGGCCCACGAAGGCAGCGGTGAACTCGGACGTGCGCGGGTCCAGCAGTTGGCTGACTACCTGCATGACATACCACAGACCGCTGTGGCCATGCTCATCCCGCCAACGCCCCACCTGCTCCAGCGCCACAGACACGTACGCCCGTAAACACTCGCCTCCATTCTGGGAAAGTGAAGGAAGAAAAAGAAAAAAAAACCTCTGGGTCTTTAAGGGCAGATTTGTTCTTTTTAGAAACAGTTTCTGAAAAATCGATTTTTCAGGCTTAAATGTCTGTCAGAGGATTGTGTAATGCTAGTGACGATACTGGCGTGTAATCATTCAAGTTATGCTAGACTCAATTCACCCTTACTTCAAACAGTTCTAGGGTCTAGGGTTAAAACACAACCAATTCATTTAACCACAACTGTTCTTGATTACCTTATCTACACCGTTATTATTAAAGGGCTTGAAAAGACCTCTATTGTTATCCTAATGCTTCTTATTTGAGTGTTTGAAAAGCCCTCTATTATGCCTCATACTTCTTATTATTCCGCATCTTCTTCTACACATTTCTGCAATTTTAATACAGCCCAAACCACAACTGCATTTCGAAGGTCTTGGCTCTGAGACGTGCTATTATTTTTTCAGTCGATTGGATATGTAGTTTTTTATTAATTAAAGTTTAGTAAATTTTATAACCTCCCATAGAAATGAATGGCGGAATGTTCAGAATTTCAAATTATAACTCAGTTAAGAGTGTGTGCAGTCATGAAAAATAATCAAAATCCTCCTAGATAAACTGCTGTAAAATCCTTAAGCCTTCACCTAGAAGCTTTAAATTTCAAATGGTAGAGAAACTACCAGAAACTCTTTTCTGGCACACCAAACTCTCTCATCAATTAGTTTTGGAGTTATGAGCATTTGTTTGGCCCTAGGCACTGAAAACTGCTCCATTGGCTCCCATGTAAAGTTCTCAAAATCAGAACTGGATTTTTCAATGTCGGTGTGCTTAACTCGTCATAAATCAAGACATTTTTGTGTAAAACCACACACAAGTACACTAAAATCATCGTCAAGGGGTCCATCTCTTCTGTTAAGTAATGAGTTAAATATGTCCCAAACTATGACCGTTTGTTCAGAGGGTGAACTAAACTAAGACTTCTCCACTAAGAGAAGCAGTGACAGTGTGAGCTATTTTGAATGTCTCTTCCCTTCCCCCACACACACATTTTTTTCACACATACATGCACATGCATACACCTCTCATACCTACTCCACACACCTCTCTCTCATACCCACTCCAAACACACACCTAAGATGTTGTCATACACACAATACACAATACATATGCAGACAATGATACATGTATGATTCAACATATGACATGATACACACTACACAACTTCATACACACCACATGCATTCCTGCACACCATAACACACACTAGACTCTACACACATTACACTCTAAACCTCTCACAACCAGCGGCTCCCCCCCAAAAAACATACATGTCTCTCACACCCAGCACACATACACATACGTAAGCAGGCGTTCACTTTCACACAACCACACACACACACACTCTATGCACACATTGTACATCTTCATACATACCACACACACACACACACTTTCATACACATCACACTATACACCTTTATGCACTACACACACCAAATTCATGTTTACCATACACACTACCCACCTTCAAATACATTATTTCAACACACCTTGATACACACCAAATAGATTGCCACACACCATAACTTAATACTACTACTACAACACTGTTCTCTCCGGTCTCCCCAACAAATCCCTCCATAAAATCCAACTAGTCCAGAATGCAGCTGCCCAAATTATCAACAGAACCCCCTCCACACACCACATCACTCCGGTTTTACAGCAGCTACACTGGTTACCCATCAAGTTCCGCTCAGAATACAAAATTCTTCTGCTTACCTTTAGTCGTCCACAATCTTTCTCCTTCATATCTGTCAGATCTACTTCAAGTCACCACTCTCTCCCATACTCAGATCCTCCTCTTCCACACATCTAACTGTACCCTCTGCTCGTCTTGTCACTATGGGGAGCAGAGCTTTCAACTGCTCTGCTCCCCGACACTCGAACTCACTACCATCTGTGCTCCAGAATACAGACTCACTCACAGAATTTAAATCCAGACTCAAAATCATACACATCTTATTACACACTAGACTCTACACACATTGTACTGTAGTCCTCTCACAATCAGCAGCTCAAATCTTGGTCCCAGACAGGGCAGTGACCTTATAATTCTTCCCTAGCCATAACCTTAGTCAGAACAGGGCACATCTTTTCAAGCCCTCTCGTATTTCCTTCAGGAAATGCAAATCAGACCCCCATCAGCTGCTGCTGGCTGTTAACCACTAGTGGAGTGGCGTAATGTCACAGGCGCCTACCTGCATGGTGGTGTTGTCGTCTGTGCGAAGCGTGCACTGAGCTACAGCAGGAAAGGCCTGGCACACCAGCACCTCGGACAGAGGGGGCTTGGTGTTCCGAACGACAGTGGTCAGGATGTCTATGGCTGTCTGTTTGGACAGGAAGGCAGTTAGCGCTTATCGAAAGAAATGCCGCGGCACAGGAGATTAAGTAACGGCAGCCGGGGGTCCTTACAGCACAGAGGCCCGAGGGGATCTTGTCCGTGGGCGCCTGCATGATGCTGACGAGCGTGGGGATGAGGCGCATCTGCATGGGGCTCTGACAGGCCTCGATCTGCGCCAGCTCCTTAAAGATGTCCTGCGCCAAAGACGCCACCACAGGGTCTCCAAACGGCAAAAGAACCGGGCGGGTTAATTTAAGGGAGTCGAAATCCACCACGACCGTGCAGAAAGCCCCAACTACAGAAAATAGCCCAATACAACAGCATAGGCTGGTTTACCGTTGCTGTACTTGAGGAAGACGGCGATGGTGAGGGGGCATATCTTGCTCTCGGCACTGGTGGTGAAAGCGGCGTCCACCGTGCACACGATGCACAGGGTCTCCATGACCAAGGTTAGCACCTCGGAGCTGAACTGAGCAGCCAGTTGCACCAGGCCTTCCAAGACACTGGGCAGGAACGGCTGCAGGACGTGGGTACTGTCTGACAACTTCAGCTGGTCACAGTACCTGCAGTACGCACGTGCATCACAGGTTCAGTCGGTCGTACGACGCAGCTGTACATTTAACATGTTTGTAAAGTATGTACTCAAGCAGCAAACGTTAGAAGGAGCTCTCGATCAAACGGGGAAACCGGACCTGTGCGTGGAGGATGTTAGAAAAGCAACTCACCCCCAGATGGCCCGCACGGCGGAGATCCGGACGGACGGAGGCTGGCTCTCATGCAGGCCGCTCACCGTGGCCTGGAGGAACTGCTGGATGAGGTCGGGGGACATGGCCGCCGTGAAGCGGCTGGCCGCCCAGAGAGCGCGGCCCAGCAGGAACGGCGATGCCGCTGAGGATGGACACAGCGATACGGCGTTAATCAGCCACCAGCGTCGAGCTCATTTTGCTGGACCTCTCATTACTCCTGCGCTGAGATCTGCATTCAAATAACTGCTCTGTACCATTTTAATTTGAGCTCTTTGGTTGAGGGGCGGAGGAAGTGAGATCGATTTGTTTACTTGCAAGATTGAGATCTGCGAGGATGACGTTGGCCAGGAAGCCATGCATGTCGAAGTGGACGCGGCCATTCTTCACATTCTCCGTAATGATGGTCTTCACCGAGCCCAGAGCCAGCATGCACGCTTCGTGGACCTTCCACCTGTGCATCGCAGCAAAGTGTAAACTTTACGCCCTTCTGTCAGCTTACAGATCTGTTTGCATTATTAGGCCACAAAGCTGACGAAACTTTACATGCATGCTGGTAAGATTTTTACAGCAGTGTAAAAGTGGTGTCATGATAACTATTTACTGAAGGAAATCATGATTTCTGGACTTGGTAGACAACTGAATTTACCCTGATAAAACATTGACAGTGAAATAAATATTTTGTTTCTGTCAAGAGCTTGACTTTGGTTATAAAATTGCTTTCTTTTGGGAACTGAAGACCCTCTTTAAAATATCTAAACTCCTTTGAAATCTAATATTAATTGTGCACAGATGGCTAGTGTTGGCATTTTTCAGATTTTTCTCAAACATACATTGTATACATTACATGGCTATTAGAAAGCAAAATCACAAAAACCATGCTTAATGAAGTTGTGCATAAATGGTATTACAACTTTTAGCGGCGTGCACACAAGATCACTGATGTAAAGAGGGTAACTTCTCCAGCTCATTTGGTACACACCAGTGCTCCGAGCCAGCAATCTTTGCCTGCTCCGCTTCCTGGAGGTGTCTGGTAGCAGCTGCAGCTAAAGCAGCAGCACTCTCGTTCTGGAACTCTGCTGCCACCACCTGGCGTGGAGGACACAGCAGCACAAACACAAAGCACAAGGCCGAATGAACAGCTTGATCAACAGACTCCCAGTTAGCTGTTAGCTGCCAGCAACAAGTTACATTCGTCACCTTTTAGATTTACATGTAAGACATTTTACCAGCAACAAATCTTGCGCTGATATTCGGACTGAATAAGAAAAGGTGTCATCATCTTCATCCTCAACAAACTGCTGAGGGTTGGCAGTCCACACTTTAATCTAAATGGGGAGAAGTTATATTACCTTTACATGATGAAACAACAGCCCATATCTACAGCAGAGCAGCCACTCTCTCTCTCACACACACACACACACAACACAAAGACTAGGCATACCTGATCCTCTGTAATCTGCATGTAGAGGATGATGTAATAGATTAGTTCAGGAAGAGCTTTCTTCACGGTGCTCTTAAACTTGTTGTTATCCAGAAGTGTGTGGACAAACTCAAAGATGCTGAAGACAAGGTTCTCAAAGCCCAGCACTTCCCCTGCACACACAGCCACAGCAACCAGCAGTCAGCACCTGAGATCAGTGGCTTCTCACTGTGTTCATGAGCTCAGAGAGAAATGCAATTAGGGTTACAACTAATCAATAAAATAAATTTAAATAAAAGCCACAAACCGTCCGAATCAACAGGATCGTCTACTTCTTCAGTGTAGTTGACTTCTGTTCTCACATAAGTAAAAGCAGTTAAGAAAAGGGTCCATTAAAAGGACAAATGTACTAATCGATTCTCTACATCAGTGATTCGTAATCCTGTCTCTCCCCCTGGATGTTCTGAAACAAGCAGTGAAGAACACGCAAAACCAGGGAGATGTAGGAGAGAAAAGCTGTGGATGAGCTGCGGGGCCGCGGGTACCAAACTGGGAGGTGCCGCTCTAGACGACTTCCCTGTACATGTGGAAGTCCGGCGGGATACACTCGGATTTCTCAAAGGAAAGATGGCTCACTAAGAAGATGAGGGACACGAATACAGCATCTCTATTCTAGGTTGTTCGTTTGGTCCTTAGAGAGGATGAGCATTAAAGGATATAAAGAGGCGCTTTCGGTCAGCGTATTCCACACTATGGGTAATATCTGCTGCATGGAGGACACCATGGGCTTGGGGAAGTTCTTCACCAGGGCAGTCACTGCCTGTCAGGAGAAAGGAAGCCAGAAGCAATCAAACATACTGCCCTAAGCAATGGTTTACAACGGAGTCACACGGGACAAAACAGTCCCTTACTTTGAGGACTTCCATCTTGAGGCCGCTGTCGGACGTGGGTCCGTCTGGCATCTGCAGCGCCTGCACAAACGCTCCGGTGAACTGCTCCACCACAGGGAAAATGAGGGCTTTGGCAGCACCCTGGAAGACGGCGAGCCAGCACATCAGCACTGACCCCAGCTCACCAGCACTGACCCCAGCACATCAGCACTGAACCCAGCACAGCTCAGCCACACATTCTCAAACAAGCAGCTCACCTTCTCAAAGACCTCAATAGCGCAGATAAGGTTGGCACACGTTGTAAAGATCTCGACTGCTCGAGAACGGGTGCGAATGCTGTAAACCTGAAATAAAACAGGCACAATGTTACTCTACACAGAGAGAAGCTGATTGAAGAAGAGAAGCTAGTAGTATGTCACTACAAATTATTAACAAATACTATAGAAGGCCCACAAATTTCAACAACCTAATCTGAAAACATGCTCAATAAAAACTGTACCTCTGCCATAGTGAATATTTTGTACATCTCTGGCAATATGACTGGTGCGACCAGTGGCATCTGGGTGTCGGTCACTTCTCGAGTGAACTCTGTGGAACACATTTGCTTTAAATCAAGATTGCCACCAAGTGCCTGAGATGCGTCCCACACAGTATGAACTCGTATTGTTTTCTTTGTGTTGTATCGGAAGGCAAATAGAGCCAGTATCTTGAAATGAGAATTTGTTCTCATTTAATGTCAATGCTTTACTGGGTCTAGCACACAGAAAACAGTGATGTCAAAATCTGCAGAGAGCTCTTGCAGACAAGATCAGTCCTGACCCTGTCAGGCTAGACAGACTAGTGTTTTGTACATGGATTACAGTGCAAATATCAAACACGTTCTTGTGTACAATCATTAAATCAACAGTCATATGATGACAATCCACATATAACATTGTTGTTATTCTTGTTACTCACTGCTTATGAACACAACAAACCACATGTATTTTAGAAAATATATTTTTTATAAAAATGTACTAAAGTGTACCTAAAACCTTAATCTGGGAGCATGTCCTCAGGTGTAATATACATTGTGATATGCATGTCCTACGTTGACACTAGGGTTGCAGCGGTAACCGGTTTCACGGTATACCACGGTATTAAAATGCACGGTTATCATACCGTGTGCGTTTGCTTATTACCGGTAAAAAGCAAGCCAGCGGAGAAACTGACGCAACTCCGCTCCGGTTCAGCTACTCAGCACGCAGCGGTGAGAATGGCAGAAAGTGCATCAGATTTAACAAATGTTTTAACAAAAAAAGCTAAACTAAAATCAGCGGCGAAAATGACGCAATCGCGGTGGCTCCGCCCGTGCGCGAGGGTCTCGCGCGCTGTCGATTCGCGAGGTCGTGCACCTCTCGAATTTTGTAAATTCGCGCGCGCCGCGCCTCAGCGCAATGAACAAAGTCATGTTTGCAGGGTTCATACACCTTTATAAGGTGGAATTAAAGCATTTGTACGTAACTTTAAAGGTCCGTTTCAATATTTCCCAGCACCTTAAACTTAATTAAGTTAAATATTTATACATATACTCGAAATAATTCGCTTTTTCATCACATTATTTAATGGATGTTTATTTTCAAAACGCCCAATCTTAACGTATTCACGTTCTCTCATGTTTCGTCCTGGAATTACAAGAGGCTCGTATTTGTTAAGTAATACAAAAGAACTGTGCGGAGTCGCGCGCTACGGTCACTAGTGAAAGTATAAACCTAGCTTTTTATGGTCCTTGCTTTCACTGGATGTGAAAGACGCCATTAATTTACATGCGTTCATTTTCAAATTCTAACGTGCCTGTTTTTCACATGTTAAAACCAGACTCGGTGTGAAAGCCTTAAAATAGAAATCTCTATTGTGATGATCATGTCAGAAATAAATCCTCTCTTTCTGCAGTATCCGGTTATATTCTAACTTGGCAGTACAACGGACGTTTACAACAGTTGTTGATCAGACACTGACCCAGGCTGAGTTTATCAGATATTAGATCATTTAAACTTAAATAATTGTATTGAAATCCATGATTTAGGTTTCTCTAATTTTGCAGTATTTATATAAACCTGTGTACAGCTTATTTTTTTTTAAAGGAGACATTTTGTATACAATAGTTCCAGTTTCTACAATAAATAGTTAATTGAACAAAAAAAACTTGTTGTAATTTCTTTAAGGGTCCGTGTATCTTTTAATAATAAACAAACTAACTGTGATACCGTGATAACCGTGATACCGCGGTATTTTCTGAGACGGTTATCATACCGTGAAAATCTCATACCGTTGCAACCCTAGTTGACACACACAGTGCTGTTAATGCCATTAGTATAGGACTAATGGCATCGATCATCAGGAGTTACTGTAGCAGGCATGTAGCAGGCCGTCTCTCTCCGTGCGGTCATTTCCCGGGGGCCGGCAGCGACCTCGCGTCCCGAATGCCCTCCGGCCTCCGTGCTAAGAGCTGCCACAGACATAGAGGTCAGTACCTGTGAGTACTCGCATGGCGCCGTGCACGGCGTTGACGTCGCCGCTGATCAGCATGTCCATGAGGACGGTGAAGAGCTGTGGCCATGCCTCCGGCCAGTCCCAGTGGGCGATGGCAGACACGGCATAGGCCACGCTGGAGCGCACCTTACTGATGGGCTCCCGCAGGCCCCCGGGGAGGAGCTCACGAATAGCTGCTTTAGCCTGACCGGGGGGGCAAGCCATTAAACAGAACAGTGTCAAAACCGCTGGAGGGTAGAGGGGGAAGACACGGCTGATAAGTATGCTGAGCCTCAACCAAAACACACACACACACACACACACACACACACACACACACACACACACACACACACACACACACACACACACACACAGTTCCAATCTCACCCTCTCAGTCGTCTCGGGAGGTCTGAACTTCTCTGACTGAGTGCACCAGTGGGTCTCAACACACTGCTTCAGGATGACAGAGGCAAGCTGCAATGTATAAAAAGGGACGTCAAACACGTAAAACAAAAACAATCATGCACACAGAGACAATGACCGAGGAATGAACTACCCCCCTCACCTGGCGAATAGCTAGCGCCCCCTGGGGATCAACAGTGAGCTCTGCAAGATGAACTCCAAACTCTGTGGTGAAGAAGAAATAATTATTTGAAAGAGAACTGCAATGCATTGAAAAATATATTTGCCCTTACAACTTTAATAAAGGAAGACCAAGTTTATGAATGGCAACATCACATGTTAATGCTAATTATTCATTCTTTTAAAATCACTGTAAATATATTTGGACTTGAGGGAAGGAATGTATAAAACGCTGAAGTGGCCCATGAAATAGAGGCAAGTCTCTCTGTGTCAGCACGTAGCACCAAGAGACACAGGGGGACGGGGACACAATGTTACTGCTGACACTCAGCACAGCAGCTTGTAGAGAGAGAGAGGGCATGCCTGCTACAGAGAAAACTCTGAAATCCTTTAGCACCATACATAACTCCACACAAGAGATCAATCACACCGAATGTCACCCTACACAATAAACACTACAAGCACCAGTTAGAGTGTCATCAAAGAACAGGGACCTTAACATCACTCAAATACCAAAATCCGTCCATTAGGAACAAAATAAAAAGGCAGATAAACAGCACAGATGAAAAAATAAGAAGGATGTTGGAACATTGGAATGTGTGAAAAATATTAATTCATTATTAATTAGTCAAGAACACGGTGTCTGAAGAAGTTTCCTGGGGTAAAAATAACAGATTGTACAATAAACTGACAATAAACAAAACTAGTTTCCCTCTGTAATTAGTGAACTTGTACACTGAATGCTTTACGGGCCAAATGATTAATGAATCGAACTGAAGGGTGAATTGGGCTAATTACTGTAAACACAACAGAACTTATTTTAGTTACAGCAGTCAGTACTGTCTGGAAGCGGTACAGCCGTATTGAGACGACGATACATCTCTCCTGGGGGAGGTGTTCCTTGGTGAACACAACGCCAAAAATGTCCAACCACCGGGATGCCACAGAGCGGGAAGATGATCCTTCCAAGGCGCGAAAGGAAATCTTATGCGTTTAATAATCTGTGTCAATAAATAGGTTTATGTTCAATATAGCTACCTAGCTAACTTTACGTGTCTATGTAGTCGGCTAACACACACACCCCTAATCGGAAAATCCTTAGCTAGAGAAGTTACTCTCTAGTTTCCGTCTTTAAATGTACAACCAGGCTCCTATCTTAGCCTTTCTTAATTCGTCCAACCTCCAAATCGTAATATTTTGAACGCCACGACTGATGCTGCGTTACCAACTTCTGCAGGAGCACGATACTTATCCAACGCTAGTTAGCGAGCCAGAAAAGGCGCCTCTAGATTCTAGACCGTACACATCCCATCTTGGGTTACTGGGACAGCGAGGCGAACTAGACGGCTAGTATTTGTTCAACTACAGCCGAGTCAATAACCCTTACGACATTTGATTTGTACTTTGGCGTGAGGGTGGCACACATCTCCACGCAGGCCAGCGCCTCTGCGGTTCACATGGTGAAAGCAGCAGCCATCACATTACTACTTTACCTTCCGTCACTTCCAGCACTTTAATCTGCTCCTCTGCCGCGGCACGCACTTCTTGAACCGGGGAGAGGATTGCCGTTAGTGTCTCAATTAAGGCCTCTTTCAGACCTTGCTGAACAGGACCAGCGACTGAAATTGTGCCGGGACCTGAAGCACTCATACCCGCCATATTTTCTCCGCCAGTCTCTCGCCTAGGCTATAGGGGGGAAACCGGGGAGCAGTCAAAATGTTCCACCGGAGCACTGCGCGCCAATGCACGAGCGGGGCGTGGCTTCGTTTATGACGAAATGCTTCCGTTCCATTTTTCCGTTTCAGCCTCGACACTTGGCGCCATCTTCCGTAACGGAGGTAAAATGACGACAGCTTATCATTGATATTGCCGTTGTGGTCCCGGCGCCATTTTTAACCACCTTTAATGGTTTGTACAAGATTAATTTATCATGTTAATCACACAAAAATAAACAACGAATAAATGGTTAATTTCAAGAGAAGCTTTCCAGTGTCATCACCTTATTGAACTTATAATCAGCGAGAACAAACCATTTTATTCCATAACTGAATTAACATTAGATAACTTCTTTTTTAAAAGAAAGAAACAGCATACATCACAAAGTATATTTCACACTTCTTCTGTCTGCTACAATCACTCAGACAACCTACATCAGGATTCTGTACAACCATCGCTAATGCAAGAAGCTACAGATCAGAGCAGATCTCAAGCTACAGAAAATCAGGGTAACCAGCTGTGTTATTGCTGGGATAAA
Source organism: Brachyhypopomus gauderio (assembly GCF_052324685.1). Taxonomy (NCBI): domain Eukaryota; kingdom Metazoa; phylum Chordata; class Actinopteri; order Gymnotiformes; family Hypopomidae; genus Brachyhypopomus; species Brachyhypopomus gauderio. Next base: position 24,228,560 of record NC_135211.1, on the reverse strand, counting down.
TAAATAACATATTAGACACATGTACCAAAGCAGGGTTCCAAAAAAATAAATGCAGACCATTTTGTTTAGTCCAATTAATGTAATTTGGTGAAAAAACAGCCCCAAAGCAAAGTTTTCTGATTAGTTCACGTTAGATGGCAACAGGGCTTCTGAAAAACAGAACCCCTCTTTACATTTGGGGAAGCTGACATCTCCCCACCTTGTATTTATGGGATGGAAACACCTGAGGTACATCTCTGTGTCATGTCCTCTAGACAAGAGAAAGTAAGTTTATAGGAGGAAATGTAAAAATACCAGAAAGAGGTGACAAGTGTCTTAATGTTTCCAGATAACAGTCCTATTAAGAAGAACATAGCACCAGAGCAACAGGGAGGACATACCAGAACTGCTGGGGACCAGGAAAAGGGATCTGGTGCATACTTGGTGCTATAACTCATGTGCAAAACTCAAAAGTCTTAACTATCCAAAGCATTTCTGTTTGGTCCTCATTGTGTGAAATAGTTTGTGGAGCAGTTGGTGCAGATGTAGTCCTCATTCTCAGCCTGCTCAGCAGACACACCCACACAAATCTGGTGGAACCACTGATTACAGCTGCCGTCACACTGGACCCAGTTAACCTGCAAGGAAAAGGAAAGAAGGCATTATATTACAGCCTGGGAAAGCACGGAGCCATCAATCGATCACACTGACCCTCACGCTTTTATATGAACTTGTACCCACCCTATTCTGGGCTACAGGAAGGGATTTTGGGCCCCATGAAAAGATATCAGATCAGGCTCCACCTATTTTCAATCTATTGTTTAAGGCCTCTTTCAGTCACAAGCCCATAATCAAAAAAACCTCCCCATACCCCAAGAGGGAAACCCTGGGATGCAAGTGAACTGACCTCATTTCCCTCAGGTTGCTGACATCGCTCTGCTGAGCACACCGACCAGTCCTCTTCAGAATCGTCGGAGTAGGACATGTCTGAAAGGGAGTTGGAAGGGGAGGTGGTCCTTTTCTCCTCACACCTCCTTTCCTTGATCATCCTGGGCTTCTTTTTTTTTGGTTTCTTGACTCTGTTTCGGTCTTGCTCATCAGAGTTTTCCTTCTCAAAGCGCCTCTTGGGGTTCTTTTCCAGCTTCTCAGTTTCCTTTAGCAACTCCTGGGGCACAGGACCATCCTAAAGTGACATGGTACAACATATTACTTTTCTACACAAACACCTACCAGTACCTTACAACTAACAGTCTATTTTGATGTTTATTTTAAAGGCATCATTTAAAATGGTGCTCTAACCTGTGCTTTGATGTGAGGTGGGCTTTTGTGGTGTAGGTTTTTAGGGGGCGGGCTCTTGGGGGAGGGGCTTTTGTGGGGCGGGCTCTTGGGGGAGGAGCTTTTGTGGGGCGGGCTCTTGGGGGAGGAGCTTTTGTGGGGCGGGCTCTTGGGGGAGGAGCTTTTGTGGGGCGGGCTCTTGGGGGAGGAGCTTTTGTGGGGCAGGCTCTTGGGGGAGGAGCTTTTGTGGGGCAGGCTCTTGGGGGAGGAGCTTTTGTGGGGCGGGCTCTTGGGGGAGGAGCTTTTGTGGGGCGGGCTCTTGGGGGAGGAGCTTTTGTGGGGCGGGCTCTTGGGGGAGGAGCTTTTGTGGGGCGGGCTCTTGGGGGAGGGGCTTCTGTAAGGCAGACTCCTGTCCTGAGCAATGTGGTACTGGTGGTCATGCTCACTGCTCTGTAGTGAGTGATGGGAGGGGGAAAGGTGGCTGAGGAAGCCCTGGTACAGCTGCTGCAGCTCAGGTAGGGTCACCTGCAGCAGGAGACCCTCTACCAGCAGATCCTCCAGGTCTGAGCTTAGGCCTGCAGACATTAAGCCACACAAATGTGTTCAGATAAGTCAGCAGATCATGTCTGCATGATGTCTTTTACACGATGGTAAAATTCTTCACTTACCACTGAGAGGAACACATGGATGTTGCATGTAGAAGGACCCATTGTTCCCTTCCGGGGTGAGAGATGAAGCCATCTCCGGTCTTATCTACAGATTGATCGTAAGAAAATGTTGAAAGCAAAAAACACAACAAAAAGACTGTACATAGCTTAGTAGGATATTTAGCCGCCTTTAAAACACAGAAACTGAGGAAGCTTACTTTTCCACCGAACTGCTGTGTGATGGGCGAAACCTGTTGCACCATGTGCTGCCAACGCACCGTCCTCTCAATCACAAAACGCAGCGCGTCGCCCTCAGGGAGCCGGACGCGGATGCGCTGCAGAGAGGCGAGCAGGGGCAGGACCTTGTCCAAGGGAGGCTTCTCGGAGCGCGTGCAGAGCGGGCAGAGCCACGGATGCCCTGCCTGTACCTCCGTGGCACCGGGCACACAGCCACTATGATAAGCATCGCGGCACAGCTCGCACTGGAGCATCGGGCCCGCCGGCACCGTACGGCACAAACACACGGTGGGGACGGGACTGCCGGGCACGGGATGAAACTTTGCTTCGTTCGTACTCCTCGTGACGGACAGGTTCTCCAGCTCCTTCAAACGCACCTCGCCAAGAGTGGCCATCTGTTGGAAGCGGATCCGTGGGTTAACAGACATGGCTGAGGAAGCGTGCCCAACACTCCATGGCTTTCATAGTGCACTACAGTGGTCTCACTCATGTGATTGACATTTCAGATCACAACATGGCAAACCAGAAGGTGAATTTATCAGAGGGGGGTGTGAGGAGTAGAAAGGGGGGACGTACTGCTGAGGCTGTGTCCTTGCTCTCAGAGAGAGCTCTCTCCACATCACCGAGGCAGTCCAGTTTTACACCTGGTTTTTTGCCGGTTGGCGAGACATCTTTCACTCTTTTAGACTTCGATTTCTGACACCCTGTCTCACATCTGGGGCACAGGACCTTGAAACCAAAGAGTGAATCAAACATTTTATTCCAACTTCTCCACACAATTCTACAGAAAACTGGTAAATTAAGTATTATCTTAATTAACGCAAATTAAAATCTAGATAGTAATAGCGTGGTGCATGTATGTTTAATTAACCTCCAGGAGTGAGAGGGAAGAGTTCTTCATCAAGAATGTCTTAGCTGCACTTTCCTTCCAGGTCTGCACCTCTGACACCAGGGTCTCCAGACGTGCCAGGGGATCCAACAGGACTGGTATGCTCTTGGCTTTCGAGACCAGATCAGTCAGGCTAGCTAGCACAGGGACACGACCTCCAAGCTACACACACACACACACGTACACAGACAGACTAATTACAAAATGATAAAATACCAAAATAGTGTGTTCACATCTGGTTCACAATGTGTTCATTTTGCAACCGGCATGACAGTCACCTGAAGGCCATCGGCTTCCCGTATCCAGTCCTTTGCCCTGTGGACGGAGTCTTTGAGCTGTAGACAGTTAGGCAGGTAAGCATGAATACCGTCCACCTCCAGCACAGCTGCTTCCAGAGTCTCCAGATCATACCGAGGCCTGGAAAGTACGGAAAATCCAATGTAAACTGACCCACACTAACTACTAATCCACAACTCTATGCCGCATGCATAGACGTTCCTCATTTCCACTCCTTTTAAATGATACTTATTTATGTATCTTTATTTATGTACTTAGTTATGTTCCAAGCCGTGAAGGGCACGGTGGGGGTCAGATCTGGTCTGACGTAACTGTGTACAACGTGCAGCTGTACTCTTCCCCCAGAGGAGCGGCACAAGGGTGAACCGTCCCATGACAATACGTTGATCCAGTTAATCTGCCAGGAAGCAGCTCTCGATTGTAAGGCTAGCCAAACACATTTTATCTCATCGCAACTTTGTTTGTTTTAGCCCTCATATTGGTACTGAATATACTGTTGCTGTATCGAAGTTAAAAAGGGAAAACACCACACATTTGCAAGTTAAACACTGTTCACGCTCTATGCAAACCCTATCGCCGTTAGAGTGTACTGTGCAGCCAGGCCGGTTTCTGAACTCATGACCAAGCCACAAAGCATCAACACAAGACTGTAATTAACCCGTCAAACATTTTCTTTCGCAGACCCACACAACACTCCGAGATAAGCCCTGCGGGAGCAGAACCGGACCTGGCTGTTAGCATGTTATGGGCCTTCTCCTCCCAGTGCTCGCACACGGTGAGCAGCTCCTGCAGACGGGCCATGGTCCTCTCCACGCAGGCATGTGGAGCCAGACCCACTCCCTGGTCGATCAACCTCCTCATGCAGTCCAGGCCCAGGCTGGTGGGCTGCTCGCTGGCCTGCCGCACCGCCTCTACCCAGCGGGCCTGCTCCAGCCGCTGCCGCAGGACGGTCAGCTCCGGCAGCTCCACATCCAGACCCGAGCCTTCATCCAGCAGGTCTTGCAGGGCAGAGGAGCCAGGCATGTCCTCTGCCAGGAGATCGGAGCTCCGCTGCTGGAAATGCTCAACGCGGCTCAGCAGTGCCTGAGAGAAGGAAGGCAGGGAGGTTACCACACGCACATGTGACCAACAGACCCTTTTCTGGGCCTTAATGAGTATTCGTGTTGGTGAAAGCAGGCGATGTGGACCTGTACCTTGAGGAAAGGGGCCTGTCTGATACTGCAGGGCAAGTCGTAGAGCTGCTGGACGAACGACCTCAGCTCTTCCACAGTGAGCTGGTTCTGAGACTTCCCTCCACCACTGCGATACCTAAAACAAACGTTTTTAAGGGTGTTGTAATTCACGGTACGTATGCAGGACATACGGATGCGAACAGATGAGCTACCTGGTCTGTCTCTTGCCGTTGAGCAGCTGCTGGGCCATTGAGGCACTCTTCTCTGCTTCCTGGATGATTTGGCGCAGATGCCGGAGCAGGTCTGTATCAAGATACGCCTTCCTCTCTGCTTCTCCGATCAGCCCTCGAAGCTCCTCCAAGTCTGATAGCGAAGGAGAAAATGAACCACCACCACCATCGCATTTTAATAGTTAATTTTGCTAACTAAAGTGAAGCAGCTCATATTATGCAAAGTATGTGCTAAAAGAAATTTCAAAAAACAATTAAGGAGTAAATGTAAAGAAAATTAACTACAAATAAATGAAGCAAGCAAAACAACTACAAATGATTAGAAATCAAAGACAGGAAGGATTTTGTAAGGATTGTAACCCACCACTTTTATTGTCTTGGTCAGCTTTTAGAATCTTGTTAACCTTCGAGGCCCAGTCATCGTACGACTCGGCGCGGGAGGCCACGGATGCAAACATTTGGTTCAACAATCCCAAGGTGAACTTGTAACTGCAACCAGGCAAAAAATAGAATAAAAAATTCAAATGCATCAAAAATAAAATAAATTGCGTCTACTCGAATGTGTTTTTACGAAACAGGCCGAAACGCTCAATTCTCGTTAAACTGCATCCACCATGCTCGACACTGAAGCGTCCAGTTGCTCACTTGAGGGTGTAGTTGCCAGCCGGGCAGCAGCACAGCTCCTCGAGGTGGTGCAGGCACACCAGCTGGCCAGGACTGCAGGGACAGGTGATGGCAGACAGGTAGCAGGTGGTCCGACACGCAGCGCACTGCCGCTCCTCATCTGGTTGGTCTTCGTAGTCCACCTGCTGGGAATGCCACACCCCCTGGGGAGAAGAGCACGCCCACCGTGGGATCAATTAGCAACGAAGAGCGGAGTGCGTGTGCAAAAACAAACGACAGCGTGGAAGGAAAAATCATGAAGGGGCAGATGGGCACACTCATTTTTCCAAGCTCCTTGGAACCACGGTGGCATACCATATCCACCGATTTATTAAGCAGTATCCGATGTGCCCAGAGCAACAGGGTCTGCCTGAGAAGGCTACAAAGACAACTCCCTCACCAGCTTGTAGGCTCTCTCCCGTATTTCCTTCTCCTGCTGGATCATAATGCCCATGTCCTTCTGGAGAGCAGAGGCCAGCTCTAGCTCCAGGTTCTCCACCTTGGACACCATATTACACACCATCTCGTCGTGTGAAAACACACAGTATCTGTGCAGGGAGCGGTAATGCTCCACACACTCCCGGCCCAAAGGCATCTGGAACAAAAGGAACCGCCGTGTTTAACCGCCGTGGAGATGTACAAACCGTGGAAGCACAATACTGCAGTGACATGCAGAAACACACTGCCGTGTGCTTTTACCCAGTCCACTGTGCAGAAGTTGACAGCCTCTGCAAAGTTGAAGCCCTGATTGAATCCACTGTGATAGGCTCTGGGGAAGGTGATGACAAACTCTCCCGCACACTGATTGGTGCGATAAATCTGGAGAAAAGAAGAAAAATAATAATAATTTCATAAAGAAATTAATACAATTTAATTGTATTCAAATACACCTGCATTGTGCCCAACTTCATGTTAACTGTATGGTGTGCTCACCGGGACTCCATGATCCATTAAGAGATTGGGGTTCATGATGGTGACCAGCTGGTGAAGTAAATCTGGCTGCGATTCAAAAAGCTCTGGAGCCAGTTTCTTCATCACTCCCTCCAGCTGTTCTGCAGCATAGCCAGGAGCACCATACCATGTCTTTGGCTCTCCCCTACACACACACAATCAACGACTGACATCAAATACATCTTACAAAGCTTTTGTGGTTTCTGGTTTTCAACAATACATTCTCATCACCCAAGTTGCTTCACACTTAAATTACACCAAGTCGTGAATGAGCTAATGACAATAAGGTCCGAGGCAAATCGGTTCCCCGGACGAGGCCGTTCCTCCATCTTGGTTTAGTCTCACCAGTGGAGATAGTCGAGAGAGTCTCACCAGTGGAGATAGTTGACGGAGTAGCTCCAGTGATCCTCGATGTGCCAGCAGAAGGAGGAGAAGCACATGCCCACGTAGAGCCAGGGCAGCTTCATGCCACAGATGTCGGCCGTGATGTGCGTCAGCACGGAGGCGTCCAGCACGGGCATGTTGTTCAGGTTCCACCCACTGCTGAGGTAATGCTGCACACACACACACACACACACACACACGATCCTTTAAGTGCATATAACTACCCAATTTAAGTTCAGTTCTGTGGCAACAGTGCAAGTAGGAGAGTCAGGTGTGCACTGGTGCAGACGGGGAGCACAGCACACCTCCTCATCAGGTGCCACTTTGAAGGAGCCGTTCATGACAGGGAAGCCGCTGCCAAAGTCCTTGGAGGCGATGTCTGCACCATACTCCACTGTGACATCCTCTTCGATGGTACTGACCAAACGCCAGAACTCTTTCTCCACCAGCTCAGTAGGGACCATCTGAAGAAAACCAAACAAAAACATCAGTGATTTTCTTCTTGACCAGCACACATCTAACAGAAGAACCATTTTAGATTTACTGATGCCGTATACGCAAATTAATATAGAACCTACATGAACAGGCATATTGAAATAGTCGGATTTGAAGGAGTCTGCCATATCTCCAAAAGAGCGAAGAGTGTAGTCTCTGGAGGCCTGCTCGAAGCCAAACGCAACCTGAGGCTTGCCACACTCCTGAAAGACAAGCAAGTGCACACGATCATAAAAAGAATACGGTCAGTTCACCGAACACCAATCACAGCCCTGAATTCACAGATGTGTAACGACCTCCGGGACAACAGGCTCATTTCAGCTCTTAATTATAGTCAAAAGGGTCCACAATGATACCATGGAAATCAAAAACTGCATTTACCCTAAAAAGGGAACGGTAGATGAGAAAAATACAGGAAAATGGTACCAAGAGAAAAGCAAAAACAGCCAGTTTCGACACAATGTCCCCAAGAGGTTAGGGTAAAGAAAAACAACCTTTGTTTTTAAGGCACGCAGGGCATTGTGGTTCTAGTCAGCGGCGGTGACGAGTACCCACCTGTGCCAGGCACTTGGGGCATCGCCAATCCCCTTTAGGGACCTCGGGGAGGGGCGGGATCAGACAGAAAGTGTGATAACTGTCATCACACCCATCACACAGCAACAGCCTGTCTTCATCACCGCCTCCAGCACACACCAGACACATGTACTGCTCCACCTGCACACACACACAAAGAAACCTTTTTTAAAATATATAATGTGCACACGTGACACCATAAAAAATAAATAAAATAATAATAATAATAAATTAATTAATTTAAAAACTACCATGGTAAAACAGTCTGGCAAACAAAAACAGGTGTGACGCGGTGAAGGTATCCCGTGTTTCTGGAAACATTGCAATACAGCCTTGTTACTGACCTTTGATTTATCATCAACTGTCAATGCAGGTGGCTCTACGGGCTCCTGTTTGACCTGGACTGGAATGCTTACTGAAACAAACCACGTCAAGCTTATTTAGATCATATTTTAATCAGGGAGAAAATGTGGACTCATGTGGGGACAAGCTATATTAAAGATGTTCAAAAGGCTAATTACCGGGCTCGGGTTTGGCCACATAGGAACCCATTCTTCTCCTCAGGTTGGGCTTGGTGTCACACTGCTCCGCATTCTCAGTCTTGGAGCAGCGGCCCTGACAAAGGCAAAGAGGGTCACCGAGGCAGCTTGTACCTCCGTCCCGAGACACAGCGTGCAAGCTGGCAAACCACCGCCACCCACGCTGCCATGCGGAGCACTTACCTCTGTGCGCTTGGCTCGGCGAGCAATGGTTGAGGTTTCTGCAGGCTGGACCGACTGTCGCTGGGGCAGGTCATGAGACTTGTACTCTTTATCTTTGGTGTCATTGGTAAGAGTGGGCTTCTGAGAGTTCTGTTGAAAGAAAGGAGGGGAAAAAAGGTTTAAACAATGAAACTAACCTCTGGTAACCTCTAGTCATCCCCAAATTTGTTTCAGTTTCCTATTTAAACAACACTTACACATGTGTGCAACATTCATTCATAGTGTAAGTGACAGCAGACAGAAACTTTGAGGTAAGAGCACGACTCAACAAGTCTGGAGTGTGGCGCTCATTACATGAACACAGGCGGCTGGAGGGAGGGGTGAAAGAACAGAGTATTACAGCTGTGGGTAGAGAATGTGTTTGTGTGGGTGGGTGGGGGGGTAATAACATCAGTGACAGAAATCTAACCACCAAACCACAACAGCACTGACAAAATGATGAGGAGGGGGAAATTAGGTCAATGTGTTAAAAATACATATAAACAACAACAACAACAACAACAAAAAAACAAACACCACCACTATTTATATGTACTATTCTTGTACCGAACTGCATCCATGTCAACTCCATGCACTTCACATCAACATATTACAATGTTTTAGCCGTTTTTTTAGCTTCCATGCACTGCATCGTCTGACTACAAGTTGGTTGAAACTATGTGGGTGCACACTGCTCAAGATAAACTGGGACAATGCTCCAGTGCTCACAGGTGCAGGTGGAGTCAGAAGACACACAAACAACTGCCTCTAATAAAAACGTACATGCAAATTTATTCTTCAGGAAAACAGAGAAATGAAAACACATCGAGGACATCAGAGAAGGTACACAAGATGGCAGACGAGAGACAACCGAAGGGGCATGCGTGTATCTGGCGTCAAGGGGAAGTGCGAGAGACCAGAAAGGGGGAAGGAACGTATTGTGGGAGGGTGATGGGGAGGAGCTGGGCTCCTTCAGCCTCACCGGAAGGTTGGCTCCTGTCTGGAACAGGGAGTATGGGTACAGAATCCTTTCATAGTGGGCACGCAGATGAGAGCCGATTGCCTTGCCAGGCGCGAAGCCCATCTTGAGAGAAATCTGGGTCCATTTGCGCTCTCTGCAGACTATGTCGAAGCCACCCTCCTCTGTCACCAGCTGCAAGAGACCCAGAGAGGACCAACTGTTTCACTCAGGCAAATGAAAGATGAAAATCTGAGCGCACTAGATGAGTGGAAGAAAAGGGAGGGGGGGAGGGAGGACATACTGTAACACCGCACCTTGTAGAGCTGGTAGAGGTCCAGAGACCTGCGCTCCACATGAGGGATTTTCAGCGTGCATCCTTGCAGCTCCCAGAACTTGGCAATCTGGTCTAGGAAGTTAAGCTTCACTCTGGTCTGAGCCTGAGAAACAAGCCAAATTCAACAGAAAACAGACATCAAAACAGTAACAGTTAGATCAGGAAGTAAACAACACCCCCCCCCCCCCCTTTTTTTCGACATTTTCCTTTCAGCTTAAAGCAAATGAGCACCTCTGTCCTTTCCTAAACACACTTCATAATAACCCTGAGGCTTTAAAGTCTGCTGTAACAAACTGGCCTAATGCTGTCCACAATAAACTTTGCATTGTACTGTAACTGACTGCCTTCACCAGAGAGCATGTAGAAAAGTGTGCCTGCAATGTGGAACCGCTTACAAAAACGGGCCCTAATGGGGCACATACCTCCAGTTCATTGAGCCTCTGTATGCGTGGAGTGAAATGCAGTCTGTCCACATCACAAGCAAATGGTGGTTGCCATCCCTAAAAAAAATTAAATAATGACATGCTGAGTTTATTGTGTCACACTCCACAAAAAGCCTGATATTAGCATCAAGATATTTAAACCGGATTCATTTTACATCAAGACCACCTTTTTATTTTCAATGCTTGAGCATATTATCATATTAGCAAGTCATGACTGCATCATTACATATCGGCAATAATTCTAGTAAATAATGTATATATTTCTTACAAACACTTTTCGCCAGGGCCGGAGTGGGCCCCTTTTTCAGTCCGGGAGTTTCATGCCCAAATCCGGCCCAAAATTATTTTCCCTCCCAATCGGCCCAAACTAGAGATTGACATGAGCCGGCCCATCGGGAATCCTCCCGAATCTCCCGATTAGCCACTCCGGCTCTGCTTTTCGCATTCTTTATGCATAGTTTTAAAATTCCTGAATATCCTACACACTGAAATCACACATATCTGTTATACGTGAATCCTCAGCAACAGGGCAATAAGACTTCATTAAAATCTCCCACCAACAGTGTTTGTAGGAAAGGGCTAGTTATTAGAACGGGAACTACCGCACCAAAGGAGAAAAAAATACATCAATAAAGACTGCGCTGCAATTTTATTTCTGCGCTGAGACATTTCTTCGTTACTAATAATAACTGGCCTTGAAATTAAATGACCTAATACGTCGCTGCCGCGTAAAGGCGTTAAAGGCCTAATCGTGTGCCAGGAGAAGAGTACAAATGTCACATATGTATTGTCCCCCTCCCTTCTCACCAAGATCTCGGTTTCAAGTAGAAATAGCCAAACGGCAAGTTCCATGCAAATCTACACCGTCTTTACACAACATGGAGGACAACAGCTTTTGACGAGCTACCACTTTTTTTTTTTAAACACACTGCACACGGTCAGGCCTAAAATGTATCCTCGTTCACACCCCTTGAAAGTATAGTATGAATATATATTTATTCCTTCTTAAAATGTCCATTTCCTAGTACAAATATAAAACACTGGACACGTAGCTACGTTTAAACTACGTTATTGGCCACGGAAATCGCTAATAGTTGGTCACTAAAATAATGGTTCAAGAGTCGATTGGAATCATAAAAACAATATTGAGAACAAACAACGCTACTCTTCTCAAGAGCAAACGACGTTAGCCACATTTCGGGAACAGAAAGACACAACAGCGTGACATGTTAAAGTGACGCTGACTTAAAAAATAAAGGATTTGAACTTGGGTGGAGTGAACTCTTATAATACACGTTTTAATCAATAAATAGGACGCAATCAAAGGTGGAAAAGTTGTAAAATAAATAAAAGTATTCGAAATCCAATTTGTTTTGCACCAAAATTTGGAGGCCTCCGATCAAACAAACAAAACTCAATGCTTCGCTTGTTCCTGTTTGGGTGGATGCCCCATGTACATTCGTGTAGCTAGACAATAACAATCACTATTTGTACTGTAGGCTATATCAAGCAATCGAAATACTAGCTAGTCTACACACGGCACACATTTCTTGAAGTCCTCCAAAAAAACTTGGAATTGACAATCTGTACTAAAAAAGTAACATTGCAGTAGTAATTTGTGCACATGCAGCTAAACGGCTGCAAAGACGCGCGCGCGCGCACGCCGTTCGTCGCGAGCTCGCTGGCTGCCTCTCTCCACCAGAGCCGCAATCCGCCATGTTGAAAACCTGTCTTCAGAAAAGTGTTTCGGACTTCGCCGTGAGGGACAATCAATGAGAAAATCGCACATTTGTTAACGTCTCAGTTGAACAATATACCAGTAAAAACTTACCTGCGGCGGACGTATCTTACAGATGCCGGTATTTTCTGCAATGGGGCGTATTTTGTTGATAAACACAAATGGGTCGGCAAATTCTTCCCAACTGGGCTCAAAGACAGGGCACTCCGGTGGTGGAATAAACTCGTTGGGTCGAGGTTGGGTCATTCTGGGGAACTGCATCCAAACGATGACATGTAGAAACTGCAATAAACCGTTTAAAGTTCAAGATAATTCACCAATTACTTTTGTAACTGTTTCATAATACAGAATGATTACACCTGAACTCCGACAATTAACATCCTCATCCACTTTGGAAACGTACACACGAAGGGACTGTTGACGTTTGAGTATCTTGTCTTGCTCCGCTTAAAAAAGTAGAGACCATCGCTTTACTTTGAGATTTTCCATTTTATGGCAGCAGAAGTCTTTCTGCTTACACGTAGTGTCGTATATAAAAAATAAGTAGTATAATATTTAAAAAAATAAGTACTGAGATGTATACATGCATATAACCACATTCGCTTTAAAACATCCATGAAGACACCACCGATCAACATCATTTTAGAAAACTTACATCCTCATCAAAACAGCGACTATAATGTCAAAGTGTCACCACAAGCT